>NW_022990258.1:350193-406947 GCF_902827175.1 Gymnodraco acuticeps | reverse complement strand
AAACATGAGGACTGAAAACGTGACGTGGATCATAAATATATCAGCCATTAAACAACATCTTACATTTCTTTTCACACAATACGTCTCCTTGCAGTATCAACACTAATTCGGCTGACTTTTATATTTGATCCAATTGGTAGATAGGCTGTATTTACACCATAAAGGTGCACAGCTGATAGAAAGGGACACCTGGTGGTCAAAGCACGTTATTGAATTGTATTATTTTATTATTAGATATTAATAGTAGGATGTGCAAAACAGACAAACTAATAAGGCTTGATTTAAACATTAAAGAGTACTTTAGGTTAAGGTCTTATTTTGAATAAGAAAAAAGCTTTAAGAAGAATATGGAGGGATGAAACCCTCTTGAAACCACAGGTCCTTCCTTCCTGCAGTGGTCAGACTTTACAACCAGCACTGCCCCTTAGTAGACCCTCCTACACACACCACAACACAGACTATAACACCCCTTGCTGCTAAATACAAACCAACTTTGTGCAATATGTGCAATATATATATGCCGTTAATAACTGTGTAATTTATACCTGGCCACTAAATCAATATATATGCCGTTTTGTTTTTGATCTGTATTTTTGAAAATGATGTAACTTTTTATCTTTTTTTTAGCATATTGTTTATTTTATTCTAACTTAGTACTTTGTTAACGCATGTAAGATATGCAACACTAAGCTGTCTGTGGCTCTTTCCTGCTGTAACGCTGCACATTTCCCCTCTGTGGAACTAATAAAGGTATTCTGATTCTTTAATGGTCACACATGCAGAGCACAGAGCACACACAGTGACATTTGTATCTACAGATAAATATTAAGCCTGACAAAGTACTTAACGTCTAATATATTGCTTTCCTGCAATGTTAACTATGTTTAAGCACTTATTTGGTTATTATTAAACTGATATTATACATATGTATTATACTCTTATAAGATGTATGTAGATAGAATAAGAAATGTGCAGAATGACAGTTTAATGGTGGAGTATACACACATATTGATAGATGTCTTGTAATAATAAAATTCAATAACGTGCTTTGACCACCAGGTGTCCCTTTCTATCAGCTCTGCACGGTTATGGTGTAAATACAGCCTATCTACCAATTGGATCAAATATAAAAGTCAGCCGAATTAGTGTTGATACTGCAAGGAGACGCATTGTGTGAAAAGAAATGTAAGATGTTGTTTAATTGCTTATATATTTATGATCCACGTCACGTTTTCAGTTTTGGCGGCAGTTCTCCTGTTTGTCCAGAAGTCTTCTCAGCACGGCTCTATAAATAAAGAACTACGGCAGATATGTAATATTTAATGCAGCCGAACCGTGTATTACAATGCCGTTATGTGATGACTTTCAAAGAGAAAAGCAAGCACACTCGGAATAAAGTATTATTGTATTTTTAAAAAACGTTTTCAGATTTCACATCACATAAACACCAAATCCCAGCATGCATTGCGGATAACCATCCAATCATCGAGCTGAGGATCTTGCCTACGTCTGTTTCCGGTTTCGTTTAATGACCGATGTATTTTGTTATACACACATTCCTTCACATTTACATTTGAATGTGCATTAAAGTATTTCGTGAGGCCTTCTAACATGTTTTTAAATATAACTACGGTTGTAGTTGAATAGTTTGTAAATTAACATGAACCGAAGCTGTTGCTTGGCAACTCAATCGCACAACGTCACGTCCGTTAATTCCACATCCACACGCACGGATTAACATCGATTTAATACATTAATGTAGCCTTTGTTTCTGCTCAAAGAGGAGTCGACCAGCTGGGGCAACAAGAAAATCGCTGTAATCGAGTGTGACTATTAAAAAATAAATCATTACGTCGGGGTAGTATTTGCTTGGTATTTCCGGTTATTTTTCCACTGGTTAACATGGGTTAACAATACCGTGTAGCTGTCACGTTTGAAGGGGACGAAACCGTGACATCTTCACGTCTCCCAGCGTGGTAAATCGTCACATGTTCACGTCTTGCCGTGATACCGGGTTGGTTTATTTATACAGCAGCTTTCAACACAAGGCAATTAAAAGTTTACTGAAATGAAAGACATTGAGATCATTAAGAAATAGTGCAGCGGAAACACTTTACAAAATAAAAATTACAAAATATACATAAAACAAGCTGATATAGAATAACACAGGTATAAAATACATGAATACAGTTACAGTGCAGTGTGAGGTATGAGCAGTTCTCTAGAATGGATTTGAAAGGACCTGCGGGATTCTGGGAGCTTGTTCCAGATGTTTGGATAACTGAACTTCTCCAGGTTTATTTCTGGTTCTGGGAAACGAAAGCAGACCAGAAGATCTGAGAGTTCTGGATGGATCATAATGTAGCAGCAGATCAGAATAAACCATTCAATGCTTTATAAACCAGCAGCAGTATGAAGTCTCTGACAGGAAGCCAGTGTAAAGACCTCAGAACTGGACTGATCCACTTTCTTAGTGTCAGTGAGGAACCAGTGTAAAGACTTCAGAACTGGACTGATTCACTTTCTTAGTGTTAGTGAGGAACCAGTGTAAAGACCTCAGAACTGGACTGATCCACTTTCTTAGTGTCAGTGAGGAACCAGTGTAAAGACTTCAGAACTGGACTGATTCACTTTCTTAGTGTTAGTGAGGAACCAGTGTAAAGACTTCAGAACTGGACTGATCCACTTTCTTAGTATTAGAGAGGAACCAGTGTAAATACTTCAGAACTGGACTGATCCACTTTCTTAGTGTTAGTGAGGAACCAGTGTAAAGACCTCAGAACTGGACTGATCCACTTTCTTAGTGTCAGTGAGGAACCAGTGTAAAGACTTCAGAACTGGACTGATTCACTTTCTTAGTGTTAGTGAGGAACCAGCGTAAAGACTTCAGAACTGGACTGATCCACTTTCTTAGTATTAGAGAGGAACCAGTGTAAATACTTCAGAACTGGACTGATCCACTTTCTTAGTGTTAGTGAGGAACCAGTGTAAAGACCTCAGAACTGGACTGATCCTCTTTCTTAGTGTTAGTGAGGAACCAGTGTAGAGGCTTGATAACTGGACTGATCCTCTTTATTAGTGTTAGAGAGGAACCAGTGTAAAGACTTCAGAACTGGACTGATCCTCTTTCTTAGTGTTAGTGAGGATCCAGTGTAGAAAACTCAGAACTGGTCTGATCCACTCTCTTATTGTTAGTGAGGAACCAGTGTAGAGACCTCAGAACTGGACTGATCCTCTTTCTTAGTGTTAGTGAGGAACCAGTGTAAAGACCTCAGAACTGGACTGATCCACTTTCTTAGTGTTAAAGAGGAACCAGTGTAAAGACTTCAGAACTGGACTGATCCACGTTCTTAGTGTTAAAGAGGAACCAGTGTAAAGACTTCAGAACTGGACTGATCCACTTTCTTAGTGTTAGTGAGGAACCAGTGTAAAGACCTCAGAACTGGACTGATCCACTTTCTTAGTGTTAGTGAGGAACCAGTGTAAAGACTTCAGAACTGGACTGATCCTCTTTCTTAGTGTTAGAGAGGAACCAGTGTAAAGACTTCAGAACTGAACTGAACCACTTTCTTAGTGTTAGTGAGGAACCAGTGTAAAGACCTCAGAACTGGACTGATCCTCTTTCTTAGTGTTAGTGACGAACCAGTGTAAAGACCTCAGAACTGGACTGATCCACTTTCTTAGTGTTAGAGAGGAACCAGTGTAAAGACCTCAGAACTGGACTGATCCTCTTTCTTAGTGTTAGTGAGGAACCAGTGTAAAGACTTCAGAACTGGACTGATCCACTTTCTTAGTGTTAGAGAGGAACCAGTGTAAAGACCTCAGAACTGGATTGATCCTCTTTCTTAGTGTTTGTGAGGAACCAGTGTAAAGACTTCAGAACTGGACTGATCCACTTTCTTAGTGTTAGAGAGGAACCAGTGTAAAGACCTCAGAACTGGACTGATCCTCTTTCTTAGTGTTAGTGAGGAACCAGTGTAGAGACTTCAGAACTGGACTGATCCACTTTCTTATTGTTAGTGAGGAACCAGTGTAAAGACTTCAGAACTGGACTGATCCACTTTCTTAGTGTTAGTGAGGAACCAGTGTAAAGACCTCAGAACTGGACTGATCCTCTTTCTTAGTGTTAGTGAGGAACCAGTGTAAAGACTTCAGAACTGGACTGATCCTCTTTCTTAGTGTCAGTGAGGAACCAGTGTAAATACTGCAGAACTGGACTGATCCACTATCTTAGTGTTAGAGAGGAACCAGTGTAAAGACCTCAGGACTGGACTGATCCACTTTCTTAGTGTTAGTGAGGAACCAGTGTAAAGACCTCAGAACTGGACTGATCCACTATCTTAGTGTTAGAGAGGAACCAGTGTAAAGACCTCAGGACTGGACTGATCCACTTTCTTAGTATTAGAGAGGAACCAGTGTAAAGACTTCAGAACTGGACTGATCCACTTTCTTAGTGTTAGTGAGGAACCAGTGTAAAGACTTCAGAACTGGACTGATCCTCTTTCTTAGTGTTAGTGAGGAACCAGTGTAAAGACTTCAGAACTGGACTGATCCTCTTTCTTAGTGTTAGTGAGGAACCAGTGTAAAGACTTCAGAACTGGACTGATCCACATTCTTAGTGTTAGAGAGGAACCAGTGTAAAGATTTCAGAACTGGACTGATCCACTTTCTTAGTGTTAGTGAGGAACCAGTGTAAATACCTCAGAACTGGACTGATCCACATTCTTAGTGTTAGAGAGGAACCAGTGTAAAGATTTCAGAACTGGACTGATCCACTTTCTTAGTGTTAGTGAGGAACCAGTGTAAATACTTCAGAACTGGACTGATCCACTTTCTTAGTGTTAGTGAGGAACCAGTGTAAAGACCTCAGAACTGGACTGATCCTCTTTCTTAGTGTTAGTGAGGAACCAGTGTAAAGATTTCAGAACTGGACTGATCCACTTTCTTAGTGTTAAAGAGGAACCAGTGTAAAGACCTCAGAACTGGACTGATCCTCTTTCTTAGTGTTAGTGAGGAACCAGTGTAAAGATTTCAGAACTGGACTGATCCACTTTCTTAGTGTTAGAGAGGAACCAGTGTAAATACTTCAGAACTGGACAGATCCACTTTCTTAGTGTTAGTGAGGAACCAGTGTAAATACTTCAGAACTGGACTGATCCACTTTCTTAGTGTTAGTGAGGAACCAGTGTAAAGACTTCAGAACTGGACTGATCCGCAGCTTTCTAATAGATTTAAAGTGAGACCTGTAAAGACACCGTTATCGAGTCTACTGAAGATAAAAGCATGGAGAAGTGTTTCCAAATCCTGCTGTGACAATATTCTTTTAATCCAAGATATATTCTTAAAGTGATAGTAGGTGGTAGGGGTGTAACGGTATCCGTATTCGTCCCGTACCATCACGGTTCGGACGTCACGGTCCGGCACATGCAGTCACACGACGAATACGCCTTTTTTTACGAGTGGGACAGACTTTTTGTCTGTCCTTCAGGGCAGTATCCACTTCACTATATATAATCCAGGGGGCGTTATTGCGCCTAAAAGCTGTTTGCCAGAGCTAGAACCCACCTGCTTCTTTTAAATGAGCTGTGTGGACTACAATAACGATGGAGTGCGAGTGGAAGATCGGACGAGGACGGTGTGTCGGCGTCGTTCGACAGCGGTGCGGCATGCTAATGGTAACACATGCCAAACATGCTAAATCATATCAGAAGGCATCATCCATATTTGCCAATCACCGGAACCCGGCAAAATACAGCAGCTGATCCCTGCTGTTTTTAAGAAGCCAATAGACATGAAAGCCGAGAGACCAAAATATATAACGGAAGCTTTTGGCATATATTTTTCAACGGATATGCTGCACCCTTATGCAATAGTGGAGGACCCCAGCTTTTATTGATTGTGATTGAAAGTGATTGAAACACTATCTTATTATTTATTTTGTAATATTTTCAAGACATTCTTTTTAGTTTTACAGCTTATTGAACCTTTTTGTTTGACATCAGCCATTATAGATAATACGGCCATCTGAGTGTGTGGTGCTGGTTGTGGTTTGTTTTTAACTGTTTAATAAAGTTAATTATTCAAAATGTCAGAGTTCCTTATTTTTAAACTGAAACTTGCACTACTGTTCAAACATAAATAACAACAAACCTGGAATTATGCATTTGGGACTTTTTTTGCCTTTTTCTTGTTGTACCGAACCCGTACCGAACCCGTACCGAACCCGTACCGAACCCGTATCGAACCGTGACCCCCAAACCGAGGTACGTACCGAACCGTGAACTCTGTGAACAGTTACAGCCCTAGTAGGTGGACTTAGTAACTGTTTTAATGTGACTGTTGAAAAAGCAGAACTTTTTAATTTGGTGGTATTTGTGATGTTTGACATCCAGTGTCCAGCAGAGGGAGACAAACACCACTTAAATTCACTCATTTGGACATTTTAGATATTTAAACTTTAATTGAGTCAACACATTTTCTACCCTAAATGCCAGAGCTTTTATCATACACATACAAATAGTATTTCCTACGTAATCAGAAGGGTTTAAAAGCTTGAAATACTTTATAATGGGTTGCCTCGTTCATCTGTGTCCAGACAAAGCTTTGAATGAAATAAAGAACCTTCCTGGGCAAACGCTCACTTCTTCTTTTAGCGGCTGAGTGTCTTTCTGATGAAACACCTTCAGACTGAACCCTGCACATGTTATTTATAGAGATGATGAGGGTCTGCAGGAGGATGAGCCCCTAATAAACCTCAGACAACAAACATTCATATTTGTTAACAGTTAAACCCTTTTATTAAAGTGTTGTATTTTATTTGTGGTTTTATTCTCTTTTTTTACTTTACTGCATTTTACTACTTTAAGCATCCTCGTTTTTCACTTTAAAATGGATTTGATTTGTTTGAAAAAGGCAGTAAAAATAAAGTTTGATTCCTTCGTCACAATAATCCAGGGTTATTTATTTTTTACTTTATTGTCCTCCATTTAGTGCTTTACTGTTTTATGTATTTAATGCATTTGTTAAGTTAAGATTAAAGTCAATCAGAAAAGCATCGCCCGCTCTCAGACTCTCTTGAGTTTCTTTTGATTTAAAACATCACATTTTTAACCATAAATCCAGTCATCTAACTGTTTTCTAGATGTATATAAATGCTGCAATATGTGGCATGTTTCTGCTGTAGAAGAGTTCACCTCCTTGTTATACTCTACATCTGCACCAATGCATCGTGTTTGAGAAGATGTTTGTAGCTTTGTCCTGTCCTGGGTTGATACATTTTCCAGCTGATCCAAGAGTCCTTGAAATACTTAATTCAGCTTCAGAAGAAGTATCATTTTCTGAGACGTTGACATGTTTGAGCCTGCAGAACGAAACTGTTGCAGCAACAATGCGCTGAAGCCTGTCTGTGTGTGCAGAGAGCATCAGTAATGTTTCATATCAACAAAGGGAGGGTGTTATGCAATCATTGATCCGTCTCTGGAGACGGTTTCAAGACTTAGGATCTGAAGAGAAAGTAAAAGCAATGAAGCAATCAGTCAGGATTAGAGCATGAGGAAAACGTTGGCTCGAGTCAGCAATGCATCCAACAATCGTGGACATCTTTCAGTCTGAAAGTAAGAGGGGGACTGAGAGGTATTTAGTGTCTGAAGTGGGGTTGTGTGAGGTACTTATCCTTAGGAATAATACATAATACAAATCTATTTATACTCGTGCAGAGCGTGTCAGGAATGCGCGCATGTTTCATGGGTTTTGAAGTGAGTGTGCACATGTTTACACACACATCATGAGTGTGCACATGTTTACACACACATCATGAGTGTGCACATGTTTACACACACATCATGAGTGTGCACATGTTTACACACACATCATGAGTGTGCACATGTTTACACACACATCATGAGTGTGCACATGTTTACACACATCATGAGTGTGCACATGTTTACACACACATCATGAGTGTGCACATGTTTACACACACATCATGAGTGTGCACATGTTTACACACACATCATGAGTGTGCACATGTTTACACACACATCATGAGTGTGCACATGTTTACACACACATCATGAGTGCATTTTAGGACCTCTAAAGAAAGCCAGATTTAGTGTGTTTGCTCAGATTTGATGGAAGAAAGCCAAAGTTCAGACTGACCAACCAAAAGCAATTGGGCAGCTTCAGCAACCTGTACCGCAAAGGTGCGAATACACGAGCAACGTGTTTTCCCCAGAGCCTCATTCCTATCCCCGCTGACGGACAGGCGTTATTTTGGGAACATTGTTTTTAAAAAGAGTGTGGTAGTGGTCATGTTGTTGTCTGGATGTTGATGCACCTAAATGTCCGCTAACCGGAGTCATGATGAACGGACCAGGATTTACAGGTTTCCATGGAGACGCTGTTCCAATGGCCTCACACGGGGCACATACTGTATCCCCATTCGGTTAAAACAGATATAACAAGTATGAGAATTGTACCTTTATATGACGGAGATACTCTGCTTATCTATCGGACATAGAGCTGGGGGCCTCAGAGTGACTGCACGGAGATACTCTGCTTATCTATCGGACATAGAGCTGGGGGCCTCAGAGTGACTGCACGGAGATACTCTGCTTATCTATCGGACATAGAGCTGGGGGCCTCAGAGTGACTGCACGGAGATACTCTGCTCATCTATCGGACATAGAGCTGGGGGCCTCAGAGTGACTGCACGGAGATACCCTGCTTATCTATCGGACATAGAGCTGGGGGCCTCAGAGTGACTGCACGGAGATACCCTGCTTATCTATCGGACATAGAGCTGGGGGCCTCAGAGTGACTGCACGGAGATACTCTGCTTATCTATCGGACATAGAGCTGGGGGCCTCAGAGTGACTGCACGGAGATACTCTGCTTATCTATCGGACATAGAGCTGGGGGCCTCGGAGTGACTGCACGGAGATACTCTGCTTATCTATCGGACATAGAGCTGGGGGCCTCAGAGTGACTGCACGGAGATACTCTGCTCATCTATAGGACATAGAGCTGGGGGCCTCGGAGTGACTGCTCATCTATAGGACATAGAGCTGGGGGCCTCGGAGTGACTGCTCATCTATAGGACATAGAGCTGGGGGCCTCAGAGTGACTGCTCATCTATAGGACATAGAGCTGGGGGCCTCAGAGTGACTGCTCATCTATCGGACATAGAGCTGGGGCCTCAGAGTGACTGCTCATCTATAGGACATAGAGCTGGGGGGGCCTCAGAGTGACTGCTCATCTATAGGACATAGAGCTGGGGGCCTCAGAGTGACTGCTCATCTATAGGACATAGAGCTGGGGGCCTCAGAGTGACTGCTCATCTATAGGACATAGAGCTGGGGGCCTCAGAGTGACTGCTCATCTATAGGACATAGAGCTGGGGGCCTCAGAGTGACTGCTCATCTATAGGACATAGAGCTGGGGGGCCTCAGAGTGACTGCTCATCTATAGGACATAGAGCTGGGGGCCTCAGAGTGACTGCTCATCTATCGGACATAGAGCTGGGGGGCCTCAGAGTGACTGCTCATCTATAGGACATAGAGCTGGGGGCCTCAGAGTGACTGCTCATCTATAGGACATAGAGCTGGGGGCCTCAGAGTGACTGCTCATCTATAGGACATAGAGCTGGGGGCCTCAGAGTGACTGCTCATCTATAGGACATAGAGCTGGGGGCCTCAGAGTGACTGCACGGAGATACTCTGCTCATCTATAGGACATAGAGCTGGGGGCCTCAGAGTGACTGCACGGAGATACTCTGCTCATCTATAGGACATAGAGCTGGGGGCCTCAGAGTGACTGCTCATCTATAGGACATAGAGCTGGGGGCCTCAGAGTGACTGCTCATCTATAGGACATAGAGCTGGGGGCCTCAGAGTGACTGCTCGTCTATAGGACATAGAGCTGGGGGCCTCAGAGTGACTGCTCATCTATAGGACATAGAGCTGGGGGCCTCAGAGTGACTGCTCATCTATAGGACATAGAGCTGGGGGGCCTCAGAGTGACTGCTCATCTATAGGACATAGAGCTGGGGGCCTCAGAGTGACTGCTCATCTATAGGACATAGAGCTGGGGGCCTCAGAGTGACTGCTCATCTATAGGACATAGAGCTGGGGGCCTCAGAGTGACTGCTCATCTATAGGACATAGAGCTGGGGGCCTCAGAGTGACTGCTCATCTATAGGACATAGAGCTGGGGGCCTCAGAGTGACTGCACGGAGATACTCTGCTCATCTATAGGACATAGAGCTGGGGGCCTTGGAGTGAATGCACGGAGATACTCTGCTTATCTATCGGACATAGAGCTGGGGGCCTTGGAGTGAATGCACGGGGGCCACACAATGTTTTTAAGTTTATTAAAAATCCCTCAGACAACATTTTTCACAGCTTTAGATTAATAAAAAAATAGCTTTGAAAGTGAATTTCAGAGTTTAGAAGTGGAGCAGATTAAAACCAGACATACACTCTGAGAAATCAACAGTTATTATATATTTATAAAATGACTAAACTAAAATCTATGCATGCTTCAATGTCCAATGAAAAAAATACAAAAATACAAGTTTTGACTAAAATAAGGACAGTTGAAGAATCACATCAATGTGACAGTGAGAGTGAGCGTGACAGTGAGAGTGAGAGTGAGAGTGAGAGTGAGAGTGAGAGTGAGAGTGAGAGTGACAGTGAGAGTGAGAGTGAGAGTGAGAGTGAGAGTGAGAGTGAGAGTGACAGTGACAGTGAGAGTGAGAGTGAGAGTGAGAGTGAGAGTGAGAGTGAGAGTGAGAGTGAGAGTGAGAGTGAGAGTGACAGTGACAGTGAGAGTGAGAGTGAGAGTGAGAGTGCTTCCACGTGTGTCTTCTTTCACAGACAGAGGGTTCATGTTTATCACACTAATTTGATGTAAACAAGCTTTCTGAACCGAGTCGCCTGCACACAGCCATGTAGAAAGAAATACCCTTATGACGTTTCATTTCGTATACAAACAAATATTTACAGAAACATTGACTGTTTAAAAAAATATGCGGCATCTTTTTGGGAGCTGTCAGAAGCAAGTCATTGTGTAAGAGCTCCAGATGGAGACTCTGCAGGGTTAGCACGGCTAGCTTCACAGCGATGCTATAACAGCGGCTAGCATCCAGCACTGAGACTGAATGGCCGAGCCTCCAGTGAGGGCGCTGCTTTCTTTATGGTGGCTTAGACAAGTTTGGTGCAACCGCCTCAACACCAAGAGCCCGACTGAAGTAACTTGAGTCTTGGAGGAGTTAAAATAAACTAAAAGCTGAACTTGAAAACCCAGAAAAGCGAATATAAAGAGATTATATCCGTGAGTACAACGAGCGGGAGGTTAATACATCGTCTTTGTCCCAATACATTGATCAGCTTATGTACATCCACTGGAGCGTGAGCGTTAGTGAAACAACACAACATGAGAGAGTCTGATTATACAGGCCGACAGATCCTTTACATGAGCTGCAGTTAGTTAGCGTAGCAGCTTCACCGCTAGCATTCTCTCTGAACTCTTGTTCTGCTTCGTTCAGCGTCTTTATGTCCCTGCTTCCTCTCGCTGTGTCTTCAGGTTTTGATGCCCTCCTTCTCTTTAGACGAAGCGCTCACCATCGCATACGCTCCCTTCACTCCGTCACCCTCCGTCTTCAGCTGCCCGGCCCTCCGGCGCAGGACCACCATGGTCAGCAGGAAGCAGAGCAGCGCGCCGCACACAAAGACCACCTGCAGACCCAGAAACCTACACACACACACACACACACACACACACACACACACACACACACACACACACACACACACACACACACACACACACACACACACACACACACACACACACACACACACACACACACACACACACACACACACACACACACACACACACACACACACACACACACAGGGTCAAAGATTGTGTCGTTCGGTGACCTGTCTAATGAAGGTTTATCCAATCCAACTTTATTTATATAGCACATTTAAAAACTAAAGTACATCAATAAATATATAGCAAAAAGCAGCATAAATACATTTAGACAAAACAAATGTAAAAGCACGAGACAATAAAACCATACTTGTAGCCGGACTGAAAACTCTCAAACACGATGTAAAAACATTTTAAAACTTTGGTTTTAAAAAGCCTGATTATTGAAAAACTACTGGACTTATTTGAATCAAACTTGGTGGAAGTGTGAAGCAGAGACTAAGGAAGAACCGATGTGTTAGCAGATCTGAGCCAGGACTCCAGCCTCTAGAGGAAACCTCAAGAATCTGCCGGACCGAGCTGCTGAGGAAACGCTTCCTCCTCCGAGGAGTTCTGAGGTGTGTTTAGGGTTCGTCACCAGGATCAAACTATTGCACCATTTTTCATGAAACTTGCTGGAAGTGTGCTGCTCACTAAGTACACACCCACGTCTCACCTGTCATATCATGGCTTCACAAAATAAAAAATAAATTAAATTATAAAAAATGTAAACCAAACAATTGTTATAAAAAAATGAAAAATATATAAAGAAATATAAATGTACATTTTTTTTTAATTAAAATATTTGTATAAAATAAAAAAAAATTAAAAAGATTTATGATGAAAAAATTAATCTAGAAAATGTAAATATAGAAAAAATATAATAGAAATGTTGCTGACCTCTGCCTGAAGTGGTCCAGGTCGTAGTACTGACAGGAAGTCTTCTTGTCACACTTCCTGCCCCACGAGATGCAGGTACTGTCGATGACGCTGCCGTACAACACCGGGCCGGGCATGAACGCTACACACACACACACACACACACACACACACACACACACACACACACACACACACACACACACACACACACACACACACACACACACACACACACACACACACACACACACACACACACACACACACACACACACACACACACACACACACACACACACACACACACCATAAAAGTTATATATGTATTAACATCTATCTATACAGGAGATATCACACTAACTATGACAGTTATATCATTTAAAATATTTAGTGAGCTCTATATTTTTAAAGTCTATAATGAAGGGTTATTTCTTTCCTTATAGACGGTTCAAACTATGTCCATATGTTCAGAAATCTAAAGAAATAAGCATCTCTCCTAAATATCTTGCCTCCACCAGAATTTGTATTATAGTCATTTATCTGTCCATATAAAGCAAAGCTGAAATTGTTTTTTTATTAGCACTAATACAAAGATTTCCCTCTCATTATGAACATGTTTTAAATGCATACGCTGCTGTATTGACAGATCTGAGGTCAGTGAATGAAGGTCTCAGAGTTTAACCTCAGACCTGGTGTGTGCCTTGCTCAAAGTGCAGAGGAAGTCATTACTCACCGAGCACTCTGAACAGCATGTACTGCACCCCCACTGCGAACGACTTGTCCTCCGCAGGCACCGTCCTGCAGAGACACAGCGTGACAAACAAGTGGTAACATCAGTGTGAGGAAATGAGTGGGTACTTCCTGTGGGCGTCACGCTATGGTTTCCTTAATTGTTGTGGTGTTGTTATATCTGTGGTTTTTGAGTCCCTTTGTTCATTAGCATCTGTTTTGTGTCTCTTTGCAGGAAGATATCAGAGTAACATTTTCTGTTGATGTGATCTCAACATTCTGTCAACTCGAGTCATTTTCCCTTCAGTCTGACCGTCTAAAGCCGGGGTTCTCAAAGTTGTGATGAGTGAGGGCCAATGTAGGTACCCAATATTGGATTGAGGGCCGCCCAAGAAAAAACGGAACACAAAATAATTCCAAAACAAATCCTTTCTTTATTGTATCAACCAATTACCGCAACTCGCGAGATGCCTAGTTGCCATGCAACCAGTAGTCTAGCAAACTTTCCACAAGCTGTCATTCATAATTTAGGAATGACAACCCAGGGGGCGCAGTTTTACCATTCTTAAGTTCCATTCTAATTCTTACTAGATACAACCATGGAGGATTAAAACATAACGCATGCATTTCAGCGTGTCACATTAACTATCGCGGGCCGCCAGAAACATTTCCGAGGGCCGCCATTGGCCCGCGGGCCGCACTTTGAGAACCCCTGGTCTAAACTCTTATTACTCTTATATTAATGGACTCTGAATTGTCCTGAACGGTAAAATGGACCCTGCTGAAACCAGTGTGACCATTCAGATAAACCAAAACTGGAACGATGAGCCTCAAGGTTTACAAAATCATTCAACTAATGTGGAGATCCAACGCTACTGCAAACCTTGGAGTAAACAGAACATGCTTTTTTTGGTTTTCGTGTGACTTTGTAGTCGTTCTGTGTTCATTAGCAGATGTTTTGTGTTAAATATCAGAGTAATTGGTTCATTTTCTGTTGATGGGATCTCAGCTCATCTCCTGCTGCTGTCAACTCTTGTTTTTAGAGTGTTTTCCTTTCAGTCTGACCGTCTAATCTTTATATTTCTAACTCTCTGAATTGTCCTGAACGGTAAACCGTGAGGCTCAGAGTTCGGATCCTGGCAGCTGCTTTCTCCATCAGTGCCAGATTCTCTGATGAGGACCAGGTGAGGCAGCAGCTTAGGGAAATACAAGTCTGCTTTTAAACAACAACCCCCCCCCCCTTTCTGACCCTCTAAACATTTCCATATAATCCAAAAGACTTGTTCTGTTTTCTCAAAGGGTTCCAGCTGCTGTTGGACCTCCGCGTGGAATGCATTTGAATGCTTTGCAGCTCTTGTTCGAGGTATCTTCAAATCACATGAGTGTTGTAATGTTTAACATCATTTAGAGTCATATGTGCATATCAGACGCTATTTAGTTTCACATTTCTGCTTTTTTTTTAACCAACGATAATTATTCCACAGAGAGCTGCTGCTCCTCTCTGGATATTGAGGTTGGTATTAAAACATATTTACAAGGAGAATACATTTTGTAATTTGGGTGAAGCAAAGTTCGTCAGGTTTTCTTTACAATGCTAAACTTATGATGATTGAAGGAGTGTTTTCAATGAAGGGACTCGACTGCCTCGAAAAATACCTAGCGCGATTTAATAAAAATCAGCTTAACAGGGGCATATTTCCCCAGTACTTTATATTACATATTGTATACGTACAACGAAGCTGTGAACATTTGATTAAGTTCCCTCAATATTTTAACGCATTTGCTGCACTCGGTTTTCTTAAATAGAATAGAATATATCTTATATACAAAGTACAATGAAATGTCCTTGGAAACTCTCACTGCTGTAAAAAATAGACACAAATAAATAAATAAGAGTGGTAAAAGCAGAGGTATTAGCGATGACAGTGCATCGAGATAAAATGCAATGTGCATATTTACAGACTAAACACGTTAAATCTAGTGTATTTCTAACTGTGTGTTCATTAATGGTTATAGTAACCAAATGTAGATGTACTGATGGTGTCTTTGTATGCTCCTGCAGGATGATAGCCCAGATGCATTTTGATCCTCGTGCTTTCCTACCTGAGGATCATCATGACGGAGGGCGTCTGGGAGAAGGAGGCGATGAAGCTGGTGACGCCCAGCAGAGCCACGAAGGGGAGCAGGAGGTTTGAGCATCCACTGCCACAAGTCCCCGGAGAGGCGACGCCGAGACCCCCGACACACCCACACTCAGTGTAGTTCTACAGACACATATAACCGGGGTGAGACAGCGCCCCCTACAGGCTGTGGGGATCATTACAGACACAATAAATAAATAACAAAAACAGGTCGTCATCTGTCCTCTGGAGAGATTAGGATATTTAAAAGTGCACGATTAGCTCCGTGACAGTGGTGACATTAGTTCCCAGATAAATATCGATTTAGTTCCCTGAAAGTGGAAAAATTAATTCCAGTTAAATACTGAAATTAGTTCCCTGAGATCCCTTAAAAAGTAAAGAAATTAATCCCTTCATTAAATTAGTTCTCTATCATTGTTTTAAAATGTTTGTTTTACTTTTATGTATGCACGATGACATGGAGTCAAATTCCTCGTACGTGTCAACATACCTGGTAATAAACCTGATTCTGATAACCGGGGTGAGACAGCGCCCCCTACAGGCTGTGTGGGTCATTACAGACAGTCAACATTGAATTACGCAACCTTATATTGCCGAAAGTAGTTCCCAGTCAATGGTGAAAGTAGTTCCCTTACATTTGTAAGATAACCTGTCAAATGTGTTCCCTGTCAGTGGGGCTGCATGATCCCTGTCAATAGTGAAATTAGTTCCCTTTCAAAATCCCAAATAAGTTCCCTGTTAGTATTTACATTAGTTCCCTAAACTTCTCAAATGAGTCACCTTACAGTGCTTAAATTGCTTCTCTGTAAATACTGAAATTAGTTCCCTGAGATCCCTAAAAAGTTATGAAATGAATCCTTTTTAATAATGAAATGAGTTCCCTAACGAAGGTAAATATAGTTCCCTATTACTGGGGGAAGTAGTTCAACATTATTTTGAGTAGTTTTTTTCTGATTCATTGTCATTAGTATAATTAGTTCCCTGTCATTAGTTCAATGAGTTCCATATGGTGAAATTATTTTCCTGTCAAAATTGTATTAAGTAACCTTACATTTCCAAAAGTAGTTCCCAATCAATGGAGAAATTAGTTCCCTTACATTTGTAAAATAACCTGTCAAATGTGTTCCCTGTCAGTGGGGCTGCATGATCCCTGTCAATAGTGAAATTAGTTCCCTTTCAAAATCCCAAATAAGTTCCTCGTTAGTATTTACATTAGTTCCCTAAACTTCTAAAATGACTCACCTTACAGTGCTTAAATGGCTTCTCGGTAAACACTGAAATTAGTTCCCTAAGATCCCTAAAAAAGTAATGAAATGATTCGATTTCATTTTTAATGAAATGAGTTCCCTAACGAAGGTAAACATAGTTCCCTGTTAATGGGGAAGTAGTTCAACATTATTTTGAGTCGTTTTTTTTCTGATTTGTTTTCATTAGTATAATTAGTTCCCTGTCACTAGTTCAATGAGTTCCATATGAATGGTGAAATTATTTTTGAGTCAAAATTGTATTAAGTAACCTTATATTGCCAAAAGTACTTCCACGTCGATAGGGAAATTAGTTCCCTTACATTCGTAAAATAACATCCCTGTCAAATGTGTTCCTGTCAGTGGGGCTGCATGATCCCTGTCAATAGTCAAATTAGTTCACTTTCAAAATCCAAAATAAGTTCCCTGTTAGTATTTACATTAGTTCCCTAAACTTCTAAAATGACTCACCTTACAGTGCTTAAATGGCTTCTATGTCAATATTGAAATGAGTTCCCTGTTAGCGTTATATTTATTCATAAAGCAATGATTCCCCTGTTATCTATTCAATTAGTTCCCTGAGAAGGCTTGGTTGTAAAAATCTGTCCCATGATGAAGTATTTTGTGTTTCTTTATATCTTAAATAAATAAAAAGATCCTTCCTTTAGAGAAGCGTGGATGTTTTTGAAGTCGTGACCGCCTTCTGTATCGCTGCATTTCCTCACAGCTGCTGATCAATCATTTCTCGGATGTGTCTGCTTTCCTTCATTCCTCTCTATTTACTCAAACCCCCTCTAAGAGTGTTTAATGTTCCCTGCAAAGTCTCAAGGGAACATGATGGAGGACAGAGTGAAAGTAAAACCAGCTACGTTACCATCACAGTAACTATCTCTAATAAAACAGATCTGATCGATCAGTATCCTTTAATCCGTAAAGTGCTACTGTTGACCCTGAGAGGTTTTAGAACAACATATGGATATTATATCACTTCCTGCACATCTGGAATATCACTTTAAGTCTACATTTCACTTTCATTTTCTTGTCCTAAAAATGTAGAATTATTGCCAACATTGAATGCCAACTAGATGAAACTGTTAGGAAAAAACGTTTCACTTTCGGATTAGCAGACTCTAGGCTTTCCATTATTTATAATTTGTATGGAAACTTAAACAGGAAATCTTTATCCAACCTTTGCAACAATTACTCTATATTTAGAGTCACCTTTAAGGTCAAATGTATGCAACTAAATATACATAGTATGTTAATGTTAAATGTTGTCTGGTTTTATAATGGTGGAAACTTTTACGAGTTCAACAATGTTCTATTATCTGGAAAGTGTCAGGGATGTTCTTGTAGTGTGTCTTTCTTCCCTGAGGGGGAAGCTCAATGATTTAAGGGCCAGCAATGTTAACGCTGAATATCTTTCTCTCTCGTGTTTCCTCTGAACTTTACCACAGCTTCCAGCTGCTTTCAGTCCCTCCACTAACTTGTGGTTACACTGAGAGATTTTATTTGGCTTCCATTATTGTTTCACTTTGATTAATAATGCAGTCTGCTCCCACTCAAGACCCTTCCCACAGAAAATGGATGTTCAGGGAATTGGAGTATGTTTGAATTCAAACTGAAAACCAAATGGGAAACAGGCTGTAACAGTGAAAGAGATAAAGGAACAGATTATAGTTTATTTCCTTAACCCATAAGAACCCCGACCCATTTATACTTTTGGGGAAATTATGGGGAACATCATTTAGAGTAAACCAGACCACATAGATCACATTTCTGACAAGTAACCCCCACTAGTGTCAACTATTAGAAAAGTGACATACTGTAGACGTCACATTGGGAGTTAAAGGTAAAGTCATTCTTATTAATAACTTAATTAATGAGGATGATGCTTTGGTTTAAATTAGTTTTAACATTCTCTGAACTGATAAGTATAGAATATATTAACTAAATATCATTGAATCAGCTAGATTAACTGAGCAGATCATATTTCTAATTGTGACACATATGTCACTCTAGATTTACTGAGAAATGTTAGGGTCACAGCGATCTTTATATTATTTGTTTCATATCAATATGTACAATATTTTTTTTCAAAACAGGTTAAATGTAACAAAGGACATGTTATGTAGGCATTATAATTCTTAAACGGCTTGAACCGTACCTTTAGCCACAGAAAACAAGCTTTTGAAATGTAATCACATGACCTGGATCATGACCCACCAGACTGTTCAGGGTGTGTCACTTAGGGACTGCATGAGGTCAAATGAAGCTGTATAAGGAACCTTCCAGAACATTTAAATGTAATCTATCTGTGTCACCGTGGGCTCTTATGGGTTAAGAAGACATTTCCAACCGAGTACGATTGATTTACACACAGTTATTATTGTTAATGCTGTATTGGTCCCAAAGTTTATATAGTAGTTCTTACGGTAGGTTTGTTGCTGGCGTCAATCTGTACGTTGCTGCAGCCGGCGTGGCAGGGGGACCTGAACTCAACGCCGTCAGAACCGCAGACCGGGTTAAAGGCCTCCGCCGGACACCTACAGCCGGCGCTGCACGACAACGCAGCACTGCTGCCCACACACACACACACACACACACACACACACACACACACACACACACACACACACACACACACACACACACACACACACACACACACACACACACACACACACAATGTGTTAGGGTGTGTAGATACAAAACGTGAAATTACTTAGTTATCAGTGGGGGAAATTAGTTCCCTGTCAAAAGTGAATTTAGTTCTGTGTTAGCAGTGAATTTACCTTACAATTGTTAAATTAGTTCCCTGTCAAAAGTCTAATTAGTTTCTTGCAAAACGTGATATTAGTTTCCTTTCAGTGCTGGAATTAGTTCCCAATCAATAGTGAATTAAGTCCGCTATCAATGGGGTAATTAGTTCCCTGTCATAAGTGGAATTGGTTACCTATTGGAGGTGGAATTACTTTTCTGACAACAGCAATTAGTTTCAATTCAATAGTGAAAACAATTTCTTGAGAGTGAGACAATTAGATCCCTGTTACTGAGGAATAGTTCCCTTTAGGGCACTGCAATTCCCGTTCAATAAGGAAATTCCCTGTCAGTTATGAAATAAGTTTGTTTTCTGTAAATGAATAAGTTCCCCGTTAGCAGTGAAAATAGTTCTGAGTTCTGAATTCCCTTTTAGATTTTAAATCATTCGCCTTTCAGCTTTAAAAGTGTCTGTTGGTGGTAAATATGTTTTATTTAGGTTGAGACGTAGGTCCATTTAGTTGGTAAAATAGGCAGCTACCCTTGAGGAAAGACCTCAGCGACCTTCTGAGTTGAGCAGCCAATGAACAGCAGCGGTATGGAGGACAGGATGCAGAGGAAGATGGCCGCGGTGCAGAGTTTACTGGCTCCGCCCACCGAGAGACTCAACCTCCGCATCAGGACGCCGCCGAGCACGGTTCCCAGCACCGCCAGCGGGATGCAGACTCCTCCTGAAGAAATCCAGAAGACACACATTCCATATTTCAGTTGACTGTATATAACTTTAATCGTGGCTGTTTTTACAATGCTCCAAATAGTAGTAGTAGTACAAGCAACTCATTTCACCCTTGTAAGGGAACACATTTGACCAGAGACAGGGAGCTTATTTCCCCACTGATCGGTAACTCATTTAAGAGGATGGTAATTATAATGTTGTAAGGAAACCAGTTTCACCTCTGACCGGGAACTAATTACATTACAGTTATGGAACTAATTTAGGAGGTAATTTCACCCCTCAAGGTTCCCGATGTCATACAAACAAATAACTTTCTCTGAAATGTAATATTTGTGGCTCTTACTGGTGTGATGACTGCAGACAGAGATGGCAAAAGTACACACATCCTTTACTCAAGTAGAAGTACAGATACTCGTGTTTAAAAATACTCTGGTGAAAGTAGAAGTACTGACTAAACTTCTTTACTCAAGTCAAAGTAAAGAGGCTTTGAAGTGTCCTTCAGTAAAACGTACCCATAACTAGCAGCTGCTTTAAAGAGTACCTGACCTCCCTTTATATCAATAGAACAATAATGTCATTGTTAGCTAATGAATGTTTCCATGCTGAACAACGGCAACATGACAACGTTTCCATTGGTCCCTCTTCTTTAGAGAAGACCAGGAAATGATGGATACACGGATCGTGTTCAAATCAATAGGCACGCAATGACTCTAAAGAATAATGATCACGCATCAAACACACATTCAGACTAAAGGAACCAGCTGTTTGGGAAATGAGAGAAGTAGAAAGTACAGGTATTTGAGTTCAACATGTGAGAAGTAGAAAGTACAGGTATTTGAGTTCAACATGTAAGAAGTAGAAAGTACAGGTATTTGAGTTCAACATGTAAGAAGTAGAAAGTACAGGTATTTGAGTTCAACATGTAAGAAGTAGAAAGTACAGGTATTTGAGTTCAACATGTGAGAAGTAGAAAGTACAGGTATTTGGGTTCAACATGTAAGAAGTAGAAAGTACAGGTATTTGGGTTCAACATGTAAGAAGTAGAAAGTACAGGTATTTGAGTTCAACATGTGAGAAGTAGAAAGTACAGGTATTTGGGTTCAACATGTGAGAAGTAGAAAGTACAGGTATTTGGGTTCAACATGTGAGAAGTAGAAAGTACAGGTATTTGAGTTCAACATGTAAGAAGTAGAAAGTACAGGTATTTGAGTTCAACATGTAAGAAGTAGAAAGTACTGGTATTTGAGTTCAACATGTAAGAAGTAGAAAGTACAGGTATTTGAGTTCAACATGTAAGAAGTAGAAAGTACTGGTATTTGAGTTCAACATGTGAGAAGTAGAAAGTACAGGTATTTGAGTTCAACATGTGAGAAGTAGAAAGTACAGGTATTTGAGTTCAACATGTAAGAAGTAGAAAGTACAGGTATTTGAGTTCAACATGTAAGAAGTAGAAAGTACAGGTATTTGCGTTCAACATGTGAGAAGTAGAAAGTACAGGTATTTGAGTTCAACATGTAAGAAGTAGAAAGTACAGGTATTTGAGTTCAACATGTGAGAAGTAGAAAGTACAGGTATTTGAGTTCAACATGTAAGAAGTAGAAAGTACAGGTATTTGAGTTCAACATGTAAGAAGTAGAAAGTACAGGTATTTGAGTTCAACATGTAAGAAGTAGAAAGTACAGGTATTTGAGTTCAACATGTAAGAAGTAGAAAGTACAGGTATTTGAGTTCAACATGTGAGAAGTAGAAAGTACAGGTATTTGAGTTCAACATGTAGAAGTAGAAAGTACAGGTATTTGAGTTCAACATGTGAGAAGTAGAAAGTACAGGTATTTGAGTTCAACATGTGAAGAAGTAGAAAGTACAGGTATTTGAGTTCAACATGTAAGAAGTAGAAAGTACAGGTATTTGAGTTCAACATGTAAGAAGTAGAAGTACAGGTATTTGAGTTCAACATGTGAGAAGTAGAAAGTACAGGTATTTGAGTTCAACATGTAAGAAGTAGAAAGTACAGGTATTTGAGTTCAACATGTAAGAAGTAGAAAGTACAGGTATTTGAGTTCAACATGTAAGAAGTAGAAAGTACAGGTATTTGAGTTCAACATGTAAGAAGTAGAAAGTACAGGTATTTGAGTTCAACATGTAAGAAGTAGAAAGTACAGGTATTTGAGTTCAACATGTGAGAAGTAGAAAGTACAGGTATTTGAGTTCAACATGTAAGAAGTAGAAAGTACAGGTATTTGAGTTCAACATGTAAGAAGTAGAAAGTACAGGTATTTGAGTTCAACATGTAAGAAGTAGAAAGTACAGGTATTTGAGTTCAAACATGTAAGAAGTAGAAAGTACAGGTATTTGAGTTCAACATGTAAGAAGTAGAAAGTACAGGTATTTGAGTTCAACATGTGAGAAGTAGAAAGTACAGGTATTTGAGTTCAACATGTAAGAAGTAGAAAGTACAGGTATTTGAGTTCAACATGTAAGAAGTAGAAAGTACAGGTATTTGAGTTCAACATGTGAAGAAGTAGAAAGTACAGGTATTTGAGTTCAACATGTAGAAGTAGAAGTACAGGTATTTGAGTCAATGTAAGAAGTAGAAAGTACAGGTATTTGAGTTCAACATGTAAGAAGTAGAAAGTACAGGTATTTGAGTTCAACATGTAAGAAGTAGAAAGTACAGGTATTTGAGTTCAACATGTAAGAAGTAGAAAGTACAGGTATTTGAGTTCAACATGTTGAGAAGTAGAAAGTACAGGTATTTGAGTTCAACATGTAAGAAGTAGAAAGTACAGGTATTTGTGTTCAACATGTAAGAAGTAGAAAGTACAGGTATTTGTGTTCAACATGTAAGAAGTAGAAAGTACAGGTATTTGTGTTCACATGTAAGAAGTAAGAAAGTACAGGTATTTGAGTTCAACATGTAAGAAGTAGAAAGTACAGGTATTTGGGTTCAACATGTAAGAAGTAGAAAGTACAGGTATTTGGGTTCAACATGTAAGAAGTAGAAAGTACAGGTATTTGGGTTCAACATGTGAGAAGTAGAAAGTACAGGTATTTGAGTTCAACATGTGAGAAGTAGAAAGTACAGGTATTTGGGTTCAACATGTAAGAAGTAGAAAGTACAGGTATTTGGGTTCAACATGTAAGAAGTAGAAAGTACAGGTATTTGTGTTCAACATGTAAGAAGTAGAAAGTACAGGTATTTGAGTTCAACATGTAAGAAGTAGAAAGTACAGGTCTTTGTGTTCAACATGTAAGAAGTAGAAAGTACAGGTATTTGAGTTCAACATGTAAGAAGTAGAAAGTACAGGTATTTGAGTTCAACATGTAAGAAGTAGAAAGTACAGGTCTTTGTGTTCAACATGTGAGAAGTAGAAAGTACAGGTATTTGGGTTCAATATGTAAGAAGTAGAAAGTACAGGTATTTGAGTTCAACATATAAGAAGTAGAAAGTACAGGTATTTGAGTTCAACATGTAAGAAGTAGAAAGTACAGGTATTTGGGTTCAACATGTAAGAAGTAGAAAGTACAGGTATTTGGGTTCAACATGTGAGAAGTAGAAAGTACAGGTATTTGGGTTCAACATGTAAGAAGTAGAAAGTACAGGTATTTGGGTTCAACATGTGAGAAGTAGAAAGTACAGGTATTTGGGTTCAACATGTAAGAAGTAGAAAGTACAGGTATTTGTGTTCAACATGTGAGAAGTAGAAAGTACAGGTATTTGGGTTCAACATGTAAGAAGTAGAAAGTACAGGTATTTGAGTTCAACATGTGAGAAGTAGAAAGTACATGTATTTGGGTTCAACATGTAAGAAGTAGAAAGTACAGGTATTTGGGTTCAACATGTGAGAAGTAGAAAGTACAGGTATTTGAGTTCAACATGTGAGAAGTAGAAAGTACATGTAAGAAGTAGAAAGTACAGGTATTTGGGTTCAACATGTGAGAAGTAGAAAGTACAGGTATTTGGGTTCAACATGTGAGAAGTAGAAAGTACAGGTATTTGGGTTCAACATGTAAGAAGTAGAAAGTACAGGTATTTGAGTTCAACATGTGAGAAGTAGAAAGTACATGTATTTGGGTTCAACATGTGAGAAGTAGAAAGTACAGGTATTTGGGTTCAACATGTGAGAAGTAGAAAGTACAGGTATTTGGGTTCAACATGTAAGAAGTAGAAAGTACAGGTATTTGTGTTCAACATGTGAGAAGTAGAAAGTACAGGTATTTGGGTTCAACATGTAAGAAGTAGAAAGTAAAAAGTCGTCAGAAGAATAAGTATTGGAGTAAAGTACTGATACCAGAAAGATGTACAGTACAGTAACAAAGTATTTGTACTCCAGTACTTCCCAGCTCTGCCTGCAGACCTGTGTGCTCTCTCACCTATCATCATGACGGAGAAGGAGACGGTCTGGGTGAATTGTCTCTCGATGAATTTGGACATGAAGGTGGCGAGGCCGGCCAGCAGCGCCGCCAGGTTCACCTGAGCCAGAACCACCAGCAGGTAGATGGGGCTGCGCAGCGTCCGCAGGGCGATACGAGGGAAACCTGAGGAACGGAGGGGAGGGAGGGAGGGAGGGAGGGAGGGAGGTGGTGATGATGATGATGATGATAGACAGGTTTAGCCATGAAAGTCAAAGCCAACTTTATTGTCAATCTTTCAGTTTGTGTGTACAGACAGAGATCGAAATACCGTTTCCCACAATCCTGAGGAATACAAATATATATAAAAATATGTATACAAATATGGATATACATATATATACACAATCAGACACATTTGTACATATGCACACATAAAAGGCCAATACTAGCAGGAATATTAACCCGTTTTCTATTCCCAGTAGTTTCAAGCCTGTGTGCTCAGCAGCTACAGTGTAGATATGGCAATGCAAAACTGAAGTCCTCCTCCAACAGAGCAACATGAATATATATATATATATATATATATATATATATATATATATATATATATATATATATATATATCTATATGACACAGAACAAATAAAACAGATAAATAGTGCAAGAGAATGTTTTGAGATGTGCAAGTAAATACAAATAGAATAGAAGTAGTAGTGCACAAGGTTTAAAACCCCCATTGTTGCTTCAGTGCTGATGGCCCAGCATCACAGTGACCTCTGCTCCATGCCCTGCAGTTGCCTGCGCTGCAGACAGGAAGCAGAAGGGAAATAAGAGTCTTACTTTTGAGGAACTGGAGGAGAGACGTTTCCGAGTCAGTCTGCTGAAGCTGCTGCTTGCAGTCCGCCGTCGACTCCACGTCCTCGTCCTCGTCCTGCACAAATATGGAAGCAGAACGTCTTGTTATTTCCCGGCAGGTTTAAAAGCCCCTGAGTCTGCAGCTGAAGGCTTACATGAACAGCTCTAAATGACACTTCAGATAAATGTGCATGCTGCAGAATGTGGTCTGTGTTATGAGCTCTGCATACCCAGAAATACATCGTAGTTACTTTGGTAAAAGCAGGTTACTCATGAAGCAGATATTTATTTAGTAAATGGGTTGCTTAAAGGCTCACATGTTAATTTTCAGAATGCTAGTTTTGTTAATACTGCCACTGTAGAGGACTGAATATTAAAAACTGCATACTATATGTTACGTGGTTTACTACATTGTTTACAGTGGAGGATATGTCAATACATAGCAAACACATTTATTTTAATGCATAAAAAACCACTTGTTAGCTTGGAGGAAAAGATGTCCGTTTCCTACAAATATTATAAATTAATATTTGTGTCAAACTTCAGTTCTGAATAGTAACCCTAGTTTAAATTCTACTTTTAATGCTACTTTTATATAAAGACAAACATGTACACTTTATATCTTCAATTAAATGATAAGGGGATTTTTCTAAATGTTCACAATCAGGGATATTTCAATAATATCCGAAAAAAATAAATGTAATCAGATTAAAAATAAGAAATACACTTCCTAAAATGATTATATTGATATTTGTTTCCACTAATGTTGTGTGTTATTAACACCGCACAGAAACCAATCACTAAAAGCATCTTACTCATGAAACAAGTACTTAATTAGTTGATGGGTTGCCTAAAAGCTTTTCTGATAAACATTCACACGCTCAGAATTTACATTTGAGTCGGACCTCAGTCGGTCGGCGGTCCTGACAAGGTGGTCCAAACGAGAATGTGTGTGTGGGCCTCTCTTCTGTTTGCGGCTGGATTTTTAACCTCTGATAAAACACAGAGCCGAGCCTCTCAGATGATTTACGATCAAACAAAGGTTAGGGTTCATCTGTCAGGTGGGATCAGCGAGCCCCAAAGACCAGACCCCAAGACCTCAACAAAATAAGAGCATTGAGCAAAGTAATCCGTTTCTTCATTGTTTATCTGTGTCTAATGGGTTCTCTGTATTTCTGTGGTAGTTTTCTTTGTCTTTACGTGTGTTTTTGGTCTTTTCATGGTTCTATCGTGTGTTTTAATTCTTTGTAATTGTGTTTTGTCTCTCTGGAAAAAAGAGCGGAATGCCACAAAGTGATTTTGGAAACTGAAATGAAAAATCTTGAAATATCTTTGAAATGTATTTGAGTGTTATCTGAGTACTTGAAGTTGCACAGATAACATATATATTGACTCCATTATGAAAACTGTTCTTCTCATTCTGACCCAAATGATGGATTTATGGAAGTTATCTGATGTTTTTTGGTGTTCAGCACTGCAGATGATTCTGTTTGAGTTTGTGGAGGAGTGTTGGCCACGACACAAAGAAACCATTAAACGAAAAATGAAGGCGTGATGCCAGCAGGTTGCTCAACCTTTTATTATATCTGATACGACTCCCTGCGTTCAAACAGAAAGCTGCCAAAGTCCAGAGCTTCACAGCAGAGTGAGGCCAAGCTTTGTCTTATTGTCAGACCAGTGGAATGAAAACCTCAAAATCCACATCCAGGAGTTTATTGGACTGCTTGTGTCGGCAGATTTCTCCTAAACTCACCAAAAGTGAGCATTCAATAACGCCTCATATGCATATTGAAACATATGGCAGAAAACGTATAATATAAAAAAGAATGCTGTTAATGTCAGCAATGAAGTGGTGAAGTTTCATGGTGATATCTGTTAGTTACATTTTGTACCCTATCCACCTGTAGCGATTGTTTTGTAAAATGAAATGAAGTTAACCTCATTCTGCCGTCTGGGACAAAAGCAGACGAATAGATATGTGAAAAAGCATTTGAAGAATTCTCAGGTTGTTATCTAATCAGACCTCTGTCTGCAGAGCGGAGTGCGACAGTTATCTGATAGATCTGAGAGAGTGTGTATAGCATGCAGCAGCCTGCAGACAATCCAAGAATCACCTGAAGTAACATTTGCAAAGGAGGTCATGTTTGGAAGATTTGGGAGAAAATACATGTTTTTCCTGTAAATTGTGAAATTCAGGTCACATAGGGGCTGAAACTCATGATTACTTTTTGGATTGTTAATAATACCGGTCTGGTGGTTGCAGTACAGAACCCTGAGATATATTTACATTAATATGATTTAGAGGATTTAGCTATTAAATAAAAACCGTTTCTCTGTCTCTGCCTAAAGGAAAGAGCCACAGTCTCACTGCGTTGTTGATAATCAGACAGCTTTAGGTTCCTGGGAGGAATACTTGTTTGCACATTCATTTAAAGGGGCCCTATTCTGCAACATGCAAGCATACCACTTCATCATCATCACAAAACATTATGCAGCTCATATGTTGGACGGACAAAGCTTGAATATGTTTGGCTAGTTTCAGTACCAACACATTCATTGCTGTGTCTAAAGGAGAGATACTGCATGTGGGGGGACGACTTTCAATCAGGTGTTTGTGTTTGAAAATGAAAATGTCGGCTGTTTTCTGTCACGTTATTTGAGATGGGAACAATGTTGAGCAATACTTCACCTCATGAGTTTGATAGAACATGAGCAGAGTGAACCCTTACATTTTGTTTTGGGGACGGAGCCAGAGACATTCCTGTAGCAGCTTGTTAAGATGAGCCCTTTTTATATTTTGCATCCTGTTTATCCTGATTGTCTTTGATTCAACTTTATTATTCTGACACTTATTGTTTGTTTTTATCAAACGAACTTAAATAACCTTTTGTTGTCTATCTGAGTTGGGAACATCCTGAGTGTCCTCCTCCAACATGAGAGCAGCATGCTATCAAAGGTATCAACTGTAGCTGTGAACATGACAGGATGTGTGATTACCTAGAAGAGCATCAGGACTGTTTGAGGCAGATGATAGCTCTGTGATTAACATGATGATTCAGCCTCTATGGAGAGAGACATCAAGCATGCTCATTTCTGACGTGGAGCTAATCTGAAGTCAACATTGAATACTGCTTTCTGTTCCTCCATCTTGTGACTGTGTAACTCCCTCTCTTGATATCAGCATGTGAAGGACACTGTTCAGGAACTAGTGATGCTCTGTATGTGATTACTCCTTCCCTGTCTCACCTCTTTGGGGATGCTTCGGGGGAAGAAGAGGTACGGCAGCGCGGCGAGGAAGAGGAGGCCGGACGCCACGAGGAAGCCGAGCCACCAGGCGCCGACCCAGCGAAGATCCTCATGTTCCAACTGGATCTGCTCTGGATAACAAGAGGAAGAAGACTCAGTTTGAAACACAAACTGAACTGTTGTTATGACAACAGTCCCTGGAGGAGACTCCCTTTTCACGTTCATTCCTCTTACTTATGTTTCACATTTCATGCATATAATCAATTTATGATGTTGTTTCTTACAATATAACAACATATATTAGCCCTATGTGCCCAAAGACTACATTTATTACCAGATCTCATCAGCTTAACATTTTGAATGATTTTGAAAAGGTGTTGTGCAAGAAGGAAATATAAAAGTGAAGTTGCAGATGACTCAGTGCTGTTGGACCTGTTGAGGAGTGGCTGGGAGCACTTTGTACTATTACAACATCATGTGAAGTTTGATGCTCAATGTCAATACAATAAATATAACTCTGGACATCTCTAAGCGGTTGAGCAATCACAACATGGCCGGCCAGCTAACCAATCAGAGCACACTGGGCTCTGGTTTCAGACAGAGGGTGGAAAGAATATTTAAAGTAAATACACTACATACTGATATACACCTCTGAACATCAGCAGGAGAGGACTCTTTAAAGTAGAGACACTACATACTGATATACACCTGAACATCAGCAGGAGAGGACTCTTTAAAGTAGAGACACTAACTACTGATATACACCTGAACATCAGCAGGAGAGGACTCCTTTACAAGTAGAGACACTACATCATAGTACACCACCTGAACATCACAGGAGAGGACTCTTAAAGTAGAGAACTACTAACTGATGTACACCTGAACATCAGCAGGAGAGGACTCTTTAAAGTAGAGACATCTACATACTGATATACACCTCGAACATCAGCAGGAGAGGACTCTTTAAAGTAGAGACACTACATACTGATATACACCTGAACATCACAGGAGAGGACTCTTTAAAGTAGAGACTCTACAGACTGATATACACCTGAACATCAGCAGGAGAGGACTCTTTAAAGTAGAGACACTACATACTGATATACACCTGAACATCAGCAGGAGAGGACTCTTTAAAGTAGAGACACTACATAGCTGATATACACCTGAACATCAGCAGGAGAGGACTCTTTAAAGTAGAGACACTACATACTGATATACACCTGAACATCAGCAGGAGAGCACTCTTTAAAGTAGAGACTCTACATACTGATATACACCTGAACATCAGCAGGAGGACTCTTTAAAGTAGAGACACTCCATACTGATATACACCTGAACATCAGCAGGAGAGGACTCTTTAAAGTAGAGACACTACATACTGATATACACCTGAACATCAGCAGGAGAGCACTCTTTAAAGTAGAGACACTACATACTGATATACACCTGAACATCAGCAGGAGAGGACTCTTTAAAGTAGAGACACTACATACTGATATACACCTGAACATCAGCAGGAGAGGACTCTTTAAAGTAGAGATACTACATACTGATATACACCTGAACATCAGCAGGAGAGGACTCTTTAAAGTAGAGACACTACATACTGATATACACCTGAACATCAGCAGGAGAGGACTCTTTAAAGTAGAGACACTACCTACTGATATACACCTGAACATCAGCAGGAGAGGACTCTTTAAAGTAGAGGACACTACATACTGATATACACCTGAACATCAGCAGGAGAGGACTCTTTAAAGTAGAGATACTACATACTGATATACACCTGAACATCAGCAGGAGAGGACTCTTTAAAGTAGAGACTCTACATACTGATATACACCTGAACATCAGCAGGAGAGGACTCTTTAAAGTAGAGACTCTACATACTGATATACACCTGAACATCAACAGGAGAGGACTCTTTAAAGTAGAGACACTACATACTGATATACACCTGAACATCAGCAGGAGAGGACTCTTTAAAGTAGAGACACTACATTCTGATATACACCTGAACATCAGCAGGAGAGGACTCTTTAAAATAGAGACACTACATACTGATATACACCTGAACATCAGCAGGAGAGGACTCTTTAAAGTAGAGACACTACATACTGATATACACCTGAACATCAGCAGGAGAGGACTCTTTAAACTTGAAGATCTTTTGTGAAACTGCTTTGGCCTTAGAAATAGAAAGTACAACAGACTTTGAACACTTCAAAATAAATTGATGTTTGTTTTTAATAACGTGTCAAATTTATTTGTTACAGTGAAAAGTATTTTTCAGTTCTTGCCAAGTCGGACTTCTGCAGTAAAGTTCAACATGAGCCAATAAAATGACGTCACGTCAACAATACAGAACCAAGGCCTGCTGCCATACAAATAATCTCAAAACTCTTTATGGACACACAGGCATGATCACACACAAATGTTTATACGTGTATACTTGTGAGGACCGTTACTACAGCATGCATTAAAATGACATTTACTCTAATCTTTAAAAATCTTCACTAAAATAACACTGAGGTAATTTAATAAGGTCAATATTTATCATCTAAAAGCCATTTGCAGGAATAAAGACGAGGCATGTCCTCACTTTACAAGATCCAGGTCCTCACAAAGCTATATACACAAGCACACACGCACACAGTCAACAAAGAGTTTCAAATGTGAAAACATTTCCTACACACACAATCACGTCCCGCTAAAAATACACATTACACATGCCTGCATACACGCACACAGGCCCAACACACACTGACTGGATATGTGTGCACACATGATTAGGAACAAGGTTTTTGTTTGAACAACGCACAAAAGAAACTGCAGCTCAGTTAACCAGAGACGCGTGAAACCTCCGGAGCTCCGACTTCAACAAACTGTCACGTCCTGAAACTCATTCCCGAAATACGAGCAGATGTGAAAGCAGGCCCATAGACGCTGTGAAGTGCTGACTCTCTGAAACTCAAGTGGGGGGTTTGTTCGGTCTCTTTAGAACACAAAAACATCGGAGGATTTTTGTTTTTGGGGAAGTTCTTCCTCATCTACTGCAAGTGTCTTACGGTATGGTACCTGAACAGATTGAAGAAACCCCGATGCACATTTGTAATTCGTGATATAGGCTACAGTAAGGCTCCCCATTAATTAGCTTGTTTTCATTCAACTACCGACTTCGTTAATCCTTGGCAAAGCGCCTGACGAGGTTTTAAATGATCCTCCTCTTTTATGACAACAAGTTGTGTTCATAATTCTGACTTGCAGAAAGATATGCAGGGTGTTCTCATAGCTACTGGACGTCACATTAAATCAGCATTCATGTGTTATTTTAGCTTCAACTCTATCAGATATGTGTCTTCTTTAACTTCTCTCTGATTTACTTCTGTATAAGTGATTTCCACAAGCAGGAAGTCCTCCCCTCCGTTTGAGAAAACAGGAGTAATGAATGAGCTGCGTCTCCTCACCTTCGGACAACTTGTCAAAGTCGACATAAAAGCGCAGCATCAAGGAGCCGCTGATGAAGCCGAACGCCGGGCCGATGGAGGTCACAGCGAGCAGGATGCCTGCAAAACAGCCAAAACAAAGTGCAGGATGTTCAGTTTTTCTGATTCAAATCCAACTCTACCATATGTTACATTTTGGGGAAAACCACTCACTCTGCATCTGATAAGAACTACACATTGTACACATACACATTTCTATCTCAGTTATTAACATTACACCGTTTTTTAACGTTCCCATAACAATAATGTTATTAAAAGGGGCCCATTGTCTCCTGGTTTCATTACTCCTGTTCCAGGAAACAATAAAAACTGGTTTGTGGAGGCGGAGGCTTCAGATGCCACAGGCTGGTGTTACTCTGCAGGGAGCTAACAGCTAACAGCTCACAGCTGCCTGTGAACAGAAACCTGCAGGAGCTCAGTTCTGTTGCTGTGGTCCAATGGCAGGCTCATTGAGGAAGACTTCCCCTCAGTCAGCCTTTCATTAATAACATCACGTCCAAACAATAAATACAGCTCCAAGTGGTGAGTAGGGGAGAGTGGGGTAATTTGTGCCAAGGGGCAAGTAGTTCCACCCCTGTTATCTAGAAAACCATAGAAGAAGTTGGTCATGTGACCACATATTTTTGAAGAGGCATCCATTTCAATCATCCTGCAAAGAAGGGAGACACATGGCTTGAGAGGTAAGGACATTTAAGTTAAAAAAACCATTGTTTGCCCTCCAAAGTAAAATTTCTATGATCAAGGTTTTTTGATTGCTGTGTTTGAACAATTTAGACAACTTTGAAAACAGTTCACACATGTTTTAGTGCTTTAGTAAGCTACACCATGAGTCTATACAGTTAGCATGATGCTAGCTCAAAACAGCTGGGGGATGCATTTTTTTCAAAATGGTGGGCTTGGGGTGATTTGTGCCAAAGGGCCTGGGGCCAACTTATGATTATTTACTATATATTACTTTATTGTATTTTATTGTATTTTATTGTTATTCCTTTCCTTTCCTTGAAGTAGATCCAGACCCAGGAGAGCCACCTGCCACTCCCGAGCACTTATCAAGTGACAAATCTGGTTCTTCTGCTCACTTGGGTTATGTGTCTCCAGAAGTCATTCTTCCCTTGCCAAAAGCCACAGAAAGAAAAAAAAAAATTGTAAGAAAGAAAGTGAAAACAAGAATCGTGACCGACACACCTGAGAAGATGGAGTTGGAGAAGGCTCACAAAGAAAAAGAAGATAAAAAGGCTGAACAGGAAAAGAAAAAGAATGAAAGAGAGAAGAAAAGGGCTCTGAAAGCTGCAAATCAAACCAAAACCAAGAAGAAAACAGCTGTGTACAGTAGCTCAGAAGAAAGCTCCACCACCAATGATGAGGCAGAAGATGGCCTGGAGAAGACACACAGCAGAGAAAATGAACGGGCTGAAAAGAAGAAAAGGAGTGGAAATAAGAAGGGGGCTCTGAAAGGGTCAAAACCAACCAAGCCCAAAAAGAAAGTGCTCTCCAGTAGCTCAGAAGAGAGTGACTTTCCGATTCCACTTAGCGATGCCACTCATTATGAGAGTTCAGATGTCCAGAGTGATGATGATGATGGTGACAAGGATCTGTCTGCTGGTGACTTTGTCATTGTGAAGTTTGCAGGTAAAAAATCCAAATCCTATAACTATGTTGGATTGGTGGAGAATGTTGAAGGTGACGAGATCAGTGCAAAGTTTCTGAAGCAAAGTTATAAGAGGTCTGTTGATGGAAAGCCCATCTTCACATTTAGAGAGAATGATGAAGGAGTCATCCCTAGAGGTGATGTGCTCAAGAAACTACCCACACCACAAAAACTTGGTGGTACAGCCAGAAGGGAGTATAAGTTCACATTCCCCTGCAGCATTGACAAGTGGGATGTTCAGTAGTAGGCCGAATCTGTGAAGAGATTCAGATGCAGATGATTTGCAGATGATTAGGTGCTCATTTTGGAATTTTGTTCTGAGTATGTGTTCATGTGGCGCTAGGTCCTGTTTAAGCAAATTGGCCACACCACAAAACTTAGTGGTACAGCCAGAAGGGAACAGAAGTTCATATTTCCCTGCAGCATTGGACAAGTAGGATGTTAGGTGTTCATAGGCCTTGTTATAGAAAAGTGGCCTTTGATGTTGTTAAAACTTTAAATAAACATTAAATAAATAATGTTGTATTGAATTTGTCTTGCTTTTATATAGCATTGTTGTTTGTGAGATTAAAATGATCTGTTTTACTTCAATTATCAATGGCACAATTTACCCCAGTGTATTGTCTCTAATGGCACAACTTACCCCGCACCGGGGGCAAGTTGTGCCACAAAACCACTTTTTTTTCTAAAGCTATATTTCTCAAACAGTTTATTTAAGATCCGAAGTGATTGTTCCCAGGGATGCACAACATCCTAAACTATATATATTTTAGTTGGATGCATTACTGTAATCCCCTTGCTTTAAAGGCACTTTACGTAAAAATTGGCACTACTTACCCCACTCTCCCCTATGAGCAGGAAGCTGTAAGATAACACAAGCTGAGGGAGTGTGTGGGACAACCATGACCTACATTCCCCTTAATGCTGCTTTCATTGGAAACGTTTTAATATGTTTTTAATTCAAACTTTAAAAAGCAATAGTAGAGCGCAGACCTCCACTGAGGCTGGTGCCATAAATAAAACATAATGAGTGTTTACATACATTTCCCGATTATTTTAACAAACAAAAAGAATGCATGCAGCCGCCGTGATTTGGATCAACTCCAAAGTAATCTGTGTTCTTCCCGAGCCTCAACATTTTAATCATAGACCAGTAGTTTTTCTGAAACCATGCAAACACAAGTCCTAATACTACTCTAGTCCTGAATTCAAAAATATAACTCAAGTAAAAGTATTAAAGTATATTACTGTACCTAAAGTATCAAATACAATAAATCAGTACGCAGAACTCAAAGGGTTTTAGAGTGATAGAATATTATATTATGCTAAACCAGTAATGATGTAAAGGTAATTGAAGTAACTGAACAAATGGACGTAGAATGACCAAAAACAGCTGGACCATAAACGGATGAGAAATATGTGCACAAACATTAGAAACGACTATGAAGAAACGCAAAGCAGCCAAAGAAAGTAGCCAAGGTGATTAAAAGCCCAAACAAGATAGAAGGACGACGAAGAGACGCAAACATCCAAAGGAAGTCAGACGCAAGACGACTACAAACACAAAGAGATGCAAAACAAGGGATAATATGGCTATGACATATTTATAACTAGGGCTGTACGATTTTGGGAAAAAATCTAATTGCGATTTTTCTGACAAATATTGCGATTCGAATTGCGATATTTGTTTTTAAGGACCCAACGGAAGTTTATTGTAAAATGCGGCCATAACTCCGGCTAGGAAGGTCGCATCAACGTGCTCCCGTCTCGAGCACCCCCGCAGCCCGAGCTACGAGTGAAAGAACTAAACTTACATGAAACTTCCGTTGCTTTAAAGTCGAGCTTCAGTTTCAGACTCACCCTGTAATAGAAACATGTGATGGAGCATTGCTAACCTGACCCAGATGGTTTCACCAAAGCATCTAGAGCTCCATTGGAAGCCATTTGGAAAGGGCAGGCACTTTCAGAAGCACTTGGCAGGTGATTGGATCAATCTGTCTATCACCTTCTATCATGGGCCACTTCTGATTGGTTAACAATGGCTGGTACATGTGGAGCACAGCACTTCTGATTGGTTAACAATGGCTGGTGCATGTGGAGCACAGCACTTCTGATTGGTTAACAATGGATGGTGCATGTGGAGCACAGCACTTCTGATTGGTTAACAATGGCTGGTACATGTGGAGCACAGCACTTCTGATTGGTTAACAATGGCTGGTGCATGTGGAGCACAGCACTTCTGATTGGTTAACAATGGCTGGTGCATGTGGAGCACAGCACTTCTGATTGGTTAACAATGGATGGTGCATGTGGAGCACAGCACTTCTGATTGGTTAACAATGGCTGGTGCATGTGGAGCACAGCACTTCTGATTGGTTAACAATGGCTGGTACATGTGGAGCACAGCACTTCTGATTGGTTAACAATGGATGGTGCATGTGGAGCACAGCACTTCTGATTGGTTAACAATGGCTGGTGCATGTGGAGCACAGCACTTCTGATTGGTTAACAATGGCTGGTACATGTGGAGCACAGCACTTCTGATTGGTTAACAATGGCTGGTGCATGTGGAGCACAGCACTTCTGATTGGTTAACAATGGCTGGTACATGTGGAGCACAGCACTTCTGATTGGTTAACAATGGCTGGTACATGTGGAGCACAGCACTTCTGATTGGTTAACAATGGATGGTGCATGTGGAGCACAGCACTTCTGATTGGTTAACAATGGATGGTGCATGTGGAGCACAGCACTTCTGATTGGTTAACAATGGCTGGTACATGTGGAGCACAGCACTTCTGATTGGTTAACAATGGCTGGTGCATGTGGAGCACAGCACTTCTGATTGGTTAACAATGGATGGTGCATGTGAAGCACAGCACTTCTGATTGGTTAACAATGGATGGTGCATGTGGAGCACAGCACTTCTGATTGGTTAACAATGGCTGGTGCATGTGGAGCACAGCACTTCTGATTGGTTAACAATGGCTGGTGCATGTGGAGCACAGCACTTCTGATTGGTTAACAATGGCTGGTGCATGTGGAGCACAGCACTTCTGATTGGTTAACAATGGCTGGTGCATGTGGAGCACAGCACTTCTGATTGGTTAACAATGGCTGGTGCATGTGGAGCACAGCACTTCTGATTGGTTAACAATGGCTGGTGCATGTGGAGCACAGCACTTCTGATTGGTTAACAATGGCTGGTGCATGTGGAGCACAGCACTTCTGATTGGTTAACAATGGATGGTGCATGTGGAGCACAGCACTTCTGATTGGTTAACAATGGCTGGTACATGTGGAGCACAGCACTTCTGATTGGTTAACAATGGATGGTGCATGTGGAGCACAGCACTTCTGATTGGTTAACAATGGCTGGTGCATGTGGAGCACAGCACTTCTGATTGGTTAACAATGGATGGTGCATGTGGAGCACAGCACTTCTGATTGGTTAACAATGGCTGGTGCATGTGGAGCACAGCACTTCTGATTGGTGTTGATGACTGACTCACCAGAAGAAAATAAAAAATTGTAAAAAAAAAAAAAATGTTAAAAAAAATGGCAGGCTTTGCGATTTGATAATCGCATCATTTCAAATCGCGATTTCGATTTCAAATCGATTAATCGTTCAGCCCTAGCTACAGAACGACTGCAATAAGAAGGGAAACAAACAAAAAGACACTAAATGGACCAAAACAACAACAAAGACCAAATAACCAAAAGCAATACAAAAAACGTTGAAAAAAACCACTAAACGATGAAAGCGGCGCCAAACATTTAAAGGAAGTCAGAATATGACAACAAGAAGATGCAAGACGAGCGATGATATCAGTACGAAACTAACCCCCCCCCCCCCACCAAAAAAGCGAACAAAAAGACCGAAAATTGACAAAAAGTCGTAAAATAACAACAAACTATCCAAACCAACCCAAGGACAGTATTGAAGTGGAGCTTCCTGGACGTACCGAGGTACAGCGGGGAGTTCTTCCTGCTGGCGTGGTCGTCGATGTACGAGATGCCGAAGGGCTGGATGGGCACGGCTCCGATGCCCAGCAGCAGCTGCCCCATCAGGAGAAGAGGGTAGACCCCCTGCTGGGCCCCGCCCTGCTGCCCGCTGCAGCTCTGATTGGACGAGGAGGTGGAGACGGGGCTCTCTGATTGGCAGAGGCTGGAGCTGTTAACACCGGAAGCTGTGGGGAAAAGAGGGGAACATATTTAACTAATAGATGTCACCGTGAAACTTTCCCTCTTCATTACTGGCATTAAGACAATACTCTTTGATATTAGAAGTTTTCTGAAATGTGATGTTTAAATAAACAAATGAGACCTTATTTTATGACATATCTGCTCATTTGCATATTATTCGTCACAGGGATGTGAACATTGAATAAAGCAAGGTCCATCTTTTGTACGGGGAAATTCCCTAAATATAATCTGATGAACACACATTTCATATTCTTCAAATAGACGATACAAGTTTGCATATGTATATACAGTACATGTGCAATAAGTAGTTACTACAAAAAGGTAGTTGCAAGTTAATCCTGCATGTACTACTACTTTGATAGCAAAAGTACTTATTATGAAAAATGTGCCTTTACATCTTCATGGATTTATATTATTTTATACATCACATTAAACTTAGTGATTCATTACATTCATCAAGTAAAGGTTAAGCTAACTTGTGAAAGTTATTATAATGCCAGCTATCTTTATTCATAAGAAGCAGGAAAAGGAAATACTGAAAGCTAGAGTAAATGTACTTGGTAAACTAACAAGGAAATATGAAATCACAAAAGACTAAGATTTATACTGGATTTTGTTTGTTTTTAGTTACAAATTATCATATATTTATTATCTAAGAAAAAGCAAAAGAAATAAGAATAGATTTGACCGGACAATGAAGCTAAATGTGTGTGAGTGTGTGTGTGTGTGTGTGTTCTCACAGTTAATGCTGTCTGTGTACTCGTACTTCCCTCCCAGGAAGTGCGGCAGCGACATGATCAGCGAGGCGAGACACGCCAGCAGAGCGCCGCCGCCGATGCACCGCGGCCGGTGGACCTGACTCCCCAAGAAACTCACGAACACGATGAGGATCGTGTTCCCCACCTGCACACACACACACACACACACACACACACACACACACACACACACACACACACACACACACACACAGATATGCTGGTTTTTGTTTGCATTGGGGACCATGTGTCGGATCATCCCATGCAGGGACCTTGTAACCTCATTTAACACATACCATGAAAATTATCCCAAGATCTCACAAGCATTTTCTCAGGAAAGTCGACAACATTTGACAAACTATTCCTGGAAAAGACTGTGTCTTGGTTTCCCCGTGGAAACCCTGACAGCAGACGGCACATGTGGAAACCTCCTTGCTTTCCTGAGTTGTTTTAAATTAGTTTGCAGTCAGTTTGAGTCTCTTGGTATTTGTTTATTAGCCGAATGTACCTAAATAATCATAAATGAGCTTTTTGTATCTTGTTGTTGTGGCTTATTGTTTATATCATTGTACTTTATAAATGATGTTTTTATTGAACAAGGACCATGCATAAAATACATTCATCTGAAGAAGAGATGAGGTGATATAAAATACATTCATCTGAAGAAGAGATGAGGTGATATCAAATACATTCATCTGAAGAAGAGATGAGGTGATATATGCCAGGTTTGAGCTAGTAGCTCATTTCCATCCACGTCTCTTTCTGGTCACTTCAGTCTTTTTGTCGTTTTGCATCTCCTTTTAGTATTTGTGTCATTTTGTGGTAGTCGTTCTAATTTCTGTTGTTTCTGTCTCTTTGTGGTTTCTCTCTGTCTTTGTCATGGTTTAAGTCTCTGTGGTTATTTTAGTCTCTTCCTGTTGATCTTATAGCGACATGTTTGCATTGAAGGCCAATGGGCCCTCTGTCATGTTGGGCCCTGTGTGTCCGTCACTGACCTCGTTGAAAGAAGCCAGGAGTCCCGACTTCTGGCTGTTGAAGCCGTAGCGTCTCTCGATGGTGGAGATGGAGCTCTTCATGTAGCCCGACACCAACAACTGAGCCAACTGCAGCAAACTGTGGCAAAACACGAAGAACTGCAGAGAAGAAGAAGAAGAAGAAGAAGAAGAAGGAGAATAACAAGGAAAACACTGAAACATCTGCAGATGTCAAACTCCTGATTTAAAATGAGTCCAGGTTTTGAGTGATTTACGAAACGAAGAGTTCATCAGAGTTTCGTGACATGTCGAGAGGAAATGTTTACATGTGAACAATACCAGGATGAACTTCAGGAAGGGAAGTTTCACCTCAGACAAGAAGGAAATCGGTGCCGAAAACAACAAAACCTTGAACACCTACTCCTGCAGATTAACATGCTTTTAATTTACACGTAGACGAAGATACAAACTCATATGTCTCCAAGAAAAGCATCTGTGTCCGCGGGGTATTAATTATCATGGAATATGAATAATACAAATGTTTCTTCGGTTATTGTGCGTATTTTCAAAGTCAGGTTACATAAAAACATGGATAGGCCCAAAAACCACCCTGATTTATTTGTTTCCCAAAAATGTCTGTTTTATTAGTTTTATTGGTATTGTTTTGTCTTCTATGACACCGTCTATGAAACCTTCTATGTTTTACCTACTTCATGGAGGATTTCTTTATGTTACTTTTCAAAATATGTTCCAAATGGACTGAAAGCAATATTCAACATTTAAACCCAACGATATGTGCATTTTTTTGTCATCAAACGTAGATGTAAAGTAGACAAACCTTGACGCTGTAGAAGAGACTCCGGTGTCGGGCGGGGGGGCGAAACTCCGCGGGGTCAGGGTTCATTTTGAGGTCGTTGGCTCCCATGATTTAATTTATATCACACAGACTGAAGCAAAAACCTGTCAAATACAACCACAGTTCGACAGAGGTAAAGCTTCAAAGTCCAGTGTCTGATAACACACTTTTATGACCTTGTTAATTTAAACACAAATGCAAAAGATCACACCGCTGCAGCATAAATAATGTGCATGTGCTGCATGTCTGCACAAAGAGAGATTGATAGGCAGATAGTCAAATGGAAGCTGCAGACTGAGGTTTGGATAAAAGCTAACTAAATCACTGCATGTAGAAAGAGCGGGAGACGTTTAATGAGGGTTTGAAAAAAGAAACAACCACAATAGGACACAGCTCGAACAAGTGATGGATGTTTTTCAGACTATTTGGCGATCTCTGAAGTTTCTTTTACAAATTGGCTGCTGGATAAAGAGTAAAGTCGCTACGTAGGGAGTTGTTTTTTTGTCATTCAACCAATTGAATACTTTTGCGTCCCATTGGGTTAAAGAGTCTTCTGATGGAGCGCCTTGATATCTCAATGGTTGCAAACCAGAGTGGAAAATAATGGTCCAATTTACAGAAAACTGAATGGTTAGACCACGGAAAGCCCATTATATTTTGGCGCGGATCTGAATTAAGGGGTGAATAATTTGATTAAAAGTGTATCTATAATTCTTATTTACATCCAAGTTAGGGAACTTTTGCTGCAAATAATTAGTAGCTGACAAAGATAACAACATCTTGTTTTTTAAACCTGCACAGATTGTATAGAAGTCTATGAGAAAATGTTCCTACTTCTCTCTCTCTTTATTACCTCAGATTGTGTAGAAGTCTATGAGGAAATGTTCCTACTTCTCTCTCTCTTTATTACCTCAGATTGTAGAGAAGTCTATGAGAAAATGTTCCTACTTCTCTCTCTCTTTGTTACCTCATATTGTATAGAAGTCTATGAGGAAATGTTCCTACTTCTCTCTCTCTTTATTACCTCAGATTGTAGAGAAGTCTATGAGAAAATGTTCCTACTTCTCTCTTTCTTTATTGCCTCAGATTGTAGAGAAGTCTATGAGGAAATGTTCCTACTTCTCTCTCTCTTTATTACCTCAGATTGTATAGAAGTCTATGAGGAAATGTTCCTACTTCTCTCTCTCTTTATTACCTCAGATTGTATAGAAGTCTATGAGGAAATGTTCCTACTTCTCTCTCTCTTTATTACCTCAGATTGTAGAGAAGTCTATGAGGAAATGTTCCTACTTCTCTCTCTCTTTATTACCTCAGATTGTAGAGAAGTCTATGAGGAAATGTTCCTACTTCTCTCTCTCTTTATTACCTCAGATTGTATAGAAGTCTATGAGGAAATGTTCCTACTTCTCTCTCTCTCTTTATTACCTCAGATTGTATAGAAGTCTATGAGGAAATGTTCCTACTTCTCTCTCTCTTTATTACCTCAGATTGTATAGAAGTCTATGAGGAAATGTTCCTACTTCTCTCTCTCTTTATTACCTCAGATTGTAGAGAAGTCTATGAGGAAATGTTCCTACTTCTCTCTCTCTTTATTACCTCAGATTGTAGAGAAGTCTATGAGGAAATGTTCCTACTTCTCTCTCTCTTTATTACCTCAGATTGTATAGAAGTCTATGAGGAAATGTTCCTACTTCTCTCTCTCTTTATTACCTCAGATTGTAGAGAAGTCTATGAGGAAATGTTCCTACTTCTCTCTCTCTTTATTACCTCAGATTGTAGAGAAGTCTATGAGGAAATGTTCCTACTTCTCTCTCTCTTTATTACCTCAGATTGTATAGAAGTCTATGAGGAAATGTTCCTACTTCTCTCTCTCTTTATTACCTCAGATTGTAGAGAAGTCTATGAGGAAATGTTCCTACTTCTCTCTCTCTTTATTACCTCAGATTGTATAGAAGTCTATGAGGAAATGTTCCTACTTCTCTCTCTCTTTATTACCTCAGATTGTATAGAAGTCTATGAGGAAATGTTCCTACTTCTCTCTCTCTTTATTACCTCAGATTGTAGAGAAGTCTATGAGGAAATGTTCCTACTTCTCTCTCTCTTTATTACCTCAGATTGTAGAGAAGTCTATGAGGAAATGTTCCTACTTCTCTCTCTCTTTATTACCTCAGATTGTAGAGAAGTCTATGAGGAAATGTTCCTACTTCTCTCTCTCTTTATTACCTCAGATTGTAGAGAAGTCTATGAGGAAATGTTCCTACTTCTCTCTCTCTTTATTACCTCAGATTGTATAGAAGTCTATGAGGAAATGTTCCTACTTCTCTCTCTCTTTATTACCTCAGATTGTATAGAAGTCTATGAGGAAATGTTCCTACTTCTCTCTCTCTTTATTACCTCAGATTGTATAGAAGTCTATGAGGAAATGTTCCTACTTCTCTCTCTCTTTATTACCTCAGATTGTATAGAAGTCTATGAGGAAATGTTCCTACTTCTCTCTCTCTTTATTACCTCAGATTGTATAGAAGTCTATGAGGAAATGTTCCTACTTCTCTCTCTCTTTATTACCTCAGATTGTATAGAAGTCTATGAGGAAATGTTCCTACTTCTCTCTCTCTTTATTACCTCAGATTGTAGAGAAGTCTATGAGGAAATGTTCCTACTTCTCTCTCTCTCTTATTACCTCAGATTGTATAGAAGTCTATGAGGAAATGTTCCTACTTCTCTCTCTCTTTATTACCTCAGATTGTATAGAAGTCTATGAGGAAATGTTCCTACTTCTCTCTCTCTTTATTACCTCAGATTGTAGAGAAGTCTATGAGGAAATGTTCCTACTTCTCTCTCTCTTTATTACCTCAGATTGTAGAGAAGTCTATGAGGAAATGTTCCTACTTCTCTCTCTCTTTATTACCTCAGATTGTATAGAAGTCTATGAGGAAATGTTCCTACTTCTCTCTCTCTTTATTACCTCAGATTGTAGAGAAGTCTATGAGGAAATGTTCCTACTTCTCTCTCTCTTTATTACCTCAGATTGTAGAGAAGTCTATGAGGAAATGTTCCTACTTCTCTCTCTCTTTATTACCTCAGATTGTAGAGAAGTCTATGAGGAAATGTTCCTACTTCTCTCTCTCTCTTATTACCTCAGATTGTATAGAAGTCTATGAGGAAATGTTCCTACTTCTCTCTCTCTTTATTACCTCAGATTGTATAGAAGTCTATGAGGAAATGTTCCTACTTCTCTCTCTCTTTATTACCTCAGATTGTATAGAAGTCTATGAGGAAATGTTCCTACTTCTCTCTCTCTTTATTACCTCAGATTGTATAGAAGTCTATGAGGAAATGTTCCTACTTCTCTCTCTCTTTATTACCTCAGATTGTAGAGAAGTCTATGAGGAAATGTTCCTACTTCTCTCTCTCTTTATTACCTCAGATTGTAGAGAAGTCTATGAGGAAATGTTCCTACTTCTCTCTCTCTTTATTACCTCAGATTGTATAGAAGTCTATGAGGAAATGTTCCTACTTCTCTCTCTCTTTATTACCTCAGATTGTATAGAAGTCTATGAGGAAATGTTCCTACTTCTCTCTCTCTTTATTACCTCAGATTGTATAGAAGTCTATGAGGAAATGTTCCTACTTCTCTCTCTCTTTATTACCTCAGATTGTAGAGAAGTCTATGAGGAAATGTTCCTACTTCTCTCTCTCTTTATTACCTCAGATTGTAGAGAAGTCTATGAGGAAATGTTCCTACTTCTCTCTCTCTTTATTACCTCAGATTGTATAGAAGTCTATGAGGAAATGTTCCTACTTCTCTCTCTCTTTATTACCTCAGATTGTAGAGAAGTCTATGAGGAAATGTTCCTACTTCTCTCTCTCTTTATTACCTCAGATTGTAGAGAAGTCTATGAGGAAATGTTCCTACTTCTCTCTCTCTTTATTACCTCAGATTGTAGAGAAGTCTATGAGGAAATGTTCCTACTTCTCTCTCTCTTTATTACCTCAGATTGTAGAGAAGTCTATGAGGAAATGTTCCTACTTCTCTCTCTCTTTATTACCTCAGATTGTATAGAAGTCTATGAGGAAATGTTCCTACTTCTCTCTCTCTTTATTACCTCAGATTGTAGAGAAGTCTATGAGGAAATGTTCCTACTTCTCTCTCTCTTTATTACCTCAGATTGTATAGAAGTCTATGAGGAAATGTTCCTACTTCTCTCTCTCTTTATTACCTCAGATTGTATAGAAGTCTATGAGGAAATGTTCCTACTTCTCTCTCTCTTTATTACCTCAGATTGTAGAGAAGTCTATGAGGAAATGTTCCTACTTCTCTCTCTCTTTATTACCTCAGATTGTATAGAAGTCTATGAGGAAATGTTCCTACTTCTCTCTCTCTTTATTACCTCAGATTGTATAGAAGTCTATGAGGAAATGTTCCTACTTCTCTCTCTCTCTATTACCTCAGATTGTAGAGAAGTCTATGAGGAAATGTTCCTACTTCTCTCTCTCTTTATTACCTCAGATTGTATAGAAGTCTATGAGGAAATGTTCCTACTTCTCTCTCTCTTTATTACCTCAGATTGTATAGAAGTCTATGAGGAAATGTTCCTACTTCTCTCTCTCTTTATTACCTCAGATTGTATAGAAGTCTATGAGGAAATGTTCCTACTTCTCTCTCTCTTTATTACCTCAGATTGTAGAGAAGTCTATGAGGAAATGTTCCTACTTCTCTCTCTCTTTATTACCTCAGATTGTAGAGAAGTCTATGAGGAAATGTTCCTACTTCTCTCTCTCTCTTATTACCTCAGATTGTAGAGAAGTCTATGAGGAAATGTTCCTACTTCTCTCTCTCTTTATTACCTCAGATTGTATAGAAGTCTATGAGGAAATGTTCCTACTTCTCTCTCTCTTTATTACCTCAGATTGTAGAGAAGTCTATGAGGAAATGTTCCTACTTCTCTCTCTCTTTATTACCTCAGATTGTAGAGAAGTCTATGAGGAAATGTTCCTACTTCTCTCTCTCTTTATTACCTCAGATTGTAGAGAAGTCTATGAGGAAATGTTCCTACTTCTCTCTCTCTTTATTACCTCAGATTGTAGAGAAGTCTATGAGGAAATGTTCATACTTCTCTCTCTCTTTATTAGCTCAGATTGTTTAGAAGTCTGAGAAAATGTTCCTACTTTTAGAATCTGTTTTCTGATTGGCTGAGGCTACTCTCTTGCTGAGAGTTATATTTTGGTTTGGGCCTGAACATTTTATGACATAAATAACAGCGACACGGAAAGGGAAAGAAAATCAGAAAAGACGGAAATCAACCTCAGACGATCAGGAAGACACAGATCTCTAATCAGCAGAGGAATGTCAACAGAAGGAAAGACACGCAATCTGGGTGGTAGTTTTTATCTCGTAACGGTCAAATAAAAACAAAATAATCTCAGAGTCTAAGAAATGCTCTTTGTTTTTCTGTTATGGCATAACAGGTGGATATGGTCCGGCAGCGGCTCAGTCAGTAGGGGCTTGGACTGTGAGCCGTAGGGTTGCCTAACAGACCTCAATATGGAGTGTGGACTGCTACTTGGAGAGGTCCCAGTTCACCTCCTGCCCTGCCATGGTGCCCTTGAGCAAGGCACAGGACATACAAAAACGCAAATATTCCCTAAGATTAAAAATAGTAAATATATGAGAATTTATTTTGATTAAAGTATTTCAGTTTTTCGCTGTCAGCATTATTTTACAGATGGAAACTTTGATGCTTTCCTTTTTGTCGGTCTCCAGAAGTATTTCAGTATTTGGCTGAGAGTCTGTGTGATGGAGGATGACTCCGCTGCCTCGTCATTATTTGGTGAAGCTGGTTTCCAAACCAGAGCGTGTCGATTACATTTAACTCCAAGTGGTTCACAATGAATCACTGAGGTGAGGTGGAGACGTTTTAATGAGTTTGCAAAAACATTGAAGATGCAAGAAAAAAAGCTTAAGCGTGATGAGTTGTGATTTTCACACCTAAAATAAGACATCAAAAAGTCCCCTTCAAACTTTATAAAGTACTTTCTACTGCAGAATCCGAGGTACAATTAGTATTCAGATATAGTTAGTGATACAGAAATACTCTGTCAAGTCAAACGAATGCATTCAAAAGTAGGAAAACTAAATAATAATAATAATACACAAATACATACTGTATGAATAATAAATAGTATAAATGAAAGATAACTAATATAATAATTACAAACAAATGCATTAATATGTTGCGTCAAGTAAAAAAAAGAGTATTTTTTCTAATTATATACTGCTGTTTAACCAAGGGATCAATACAGTGTTATTATAACTTATTATAATACTTTATATATATTATTTTTGTATTATGTTTAGTGTTTTTTATACCTTAAGATAAGATAAGATGGAACTTTATTTATTTATCCCCCTGTGAGTCACAACATGTTTTAGATTAAAGCATGTTCCTGTGAATGTAGAGTAAAAGTATGAAGTAGCAGGAAATGGTAAAGGTATTACACTACTGCAGTATCTGAGTACTTAGTTACTCTCTAACACTGATCAGAACTACACCACTGTCAGGATTTAAATACAAGTTTGAAGTTAAGCTTTTATTTTAAAGTTTGCATTGATTTTAAAGTTTGTAAAGTTTGTAAATGAAAACTCACTGTGAGCTGCTTCTCCTCTCAGGTCCGACACTCCTCCACTGCTCCTCACACAGGGAGGAGGAGGAGGAGGGGCTAGTGTGAGCAGCAGGTGGAGCCAAATGTACACATCGCTTAACAACTCATTCTACTATCAGTGAATTATAGTCGCCCCCTGCTGGTGATATGAGAGAATGCAGCCCTTTAGGCAAGGCAAGTTCATTTATACAGCACCTTTCAACACAAGGCAATTCAAAGTGCTTCACCAAAATGAAAGACATTAAGAAAATGGCATTTAAAAACAGTCATTAAAAAGCAAAGATAACAAAACAAACATTAAAAGACAAAATACATGAATAAAAGTTACAGTGCAGTTTAAGATGTGAATAGTTCAATTAAAAGCAGCGTCAAAAAGAAAGTCTTCAGCCTGGATTTAAAAGTAGTCAGAGTTGCAGCGGACCTGCAGGTTTGTTCCAGATGTTTGGAGCATCATAACTGAACTCCTCCAGGTTTAGTTCTGACAGAGGGGACAGAAAGCAGACCTGAAGACCTGAGAGATCTGGTTCTGGGGACAGAGAGCAGACCTGAAGACCTGAGAGTTCTGGTTCTGGGGACAGAGAGCAGACCTGAAGACCTGAGAGTTCTGGTTCTGGGGACAGAGAGCAGACCTGAAGACCTGAGAGTTCTGACTCTGGGGACAGAGAGCAGACCTGAAGACCTGAGAGTTCTGGTTCTGGGGACAGAGAGCAGACCTGAAGACCTGAGAGATCTGGTTCTGGGGACAGAGAGCAGACCTGAAGACCTGAGAGATCTGGTTCTGGGGACAGAGAGCAGACCTGAAGACCTGAGAGATCTGGTTCTGGGGACAGAGAGCAGACCTGAAGACCTGAGAGATCTGGTTCTGGGGACAGAGAGCAGACCTGAAGACCTGAGAGTTCTGGTTCTGGGGACAGAGAGCAGACCTGAAGACCTGAGAGTTCTGGTTCTGGGGACAGAGCGCACACCTGAAGACCTGAGAGTTCTGGTTCTGGGGACAGAGAGCAGACCTGAAGACCTGAGAGTTCTGGTTCTGGGGACAGAGAGCAGACCTGAAGACCTGAGAGATCTGGTTCTGGGGACAGAGAGCAGACCTGAAGACCTGAGAGTTCTGGTTCTGGGGACAGAGAGCAGACCTGAAGACCTGAGAGTTCTGGTTCTGGGGACAGAGAGCAGACCTGAAGACCTGAGAGTTCTGGTTCTGGGGACAGAGAGCAGACCTGAAGACCTGAGAGATCTGGTTCTGGGGACAGAGAGCAGACCTGAAGACCTGAGAGATCTGGTTCTGGGGACAGAGAGCAGACCTGAAGACCTGAGAGATCTGGTTCTGGGGACAGAGAGCAGACCTGAAGACCTGAGAGATCTGGTTCTGGGGACAGAGAGCAGACCTGAAGACCTGAGAGTTCTGGTTCTGGGGACAGAGAGCAGACCTGAAGACCTGAGAGTTTCTGGTTCTGGGGACAGAGAGCAGACCTGAAGACCTGAGAGTTCTGGTTCTGGGGACAGAGAGCAGGACCTGAAGACCTGAGAGTTCTGGTTCTGGGGACAGAGAGCTGACCTGAAGACCTGAGAGTTTCTGGTTCTGGGGACAGAGAGCAGACCTGAAGACCTGAGAGTTCTGGTTCTGGGGACAGAGAGCAGACCTGAAGACCTGAGAGTTCTGAATTCTGGGGACAGAGAGCAAGACCTGAAGACCTGAGAGTTCTGGTTCTGGGACAGAGAGCAGACTGAGACGAGAGTTACTCTGCAGGAGCAGACCTGAAGACCTGATAGATCTGGTTCTGGGGACAGAGAGCAGACCTGAAGACCTGAGAGATCTGGTTCTGGGGACAGAGAGCAGACCTGAAGACCTGAGAGATCTGGTTCTGGGGACAGAGAGCAGACGTGAAGACCTGAGAGATCTGGATGGTTCATAATTTAGCAGGAGGTCAGAAATGTATTTTGGGCCTAAACCATTCAAAGCTTTATAAACCAGCAGCAGTATTTAGAAATCTATTCTTTGACACACAGGAAGCCAGTGTAAAGACTATAGGGACACAAATGGAAACAAAAAATGTCTCTCTGGTGCAGTAAGAAATATATATTCATATTTGATTATATATAATTCTTACAAATTTAAATAAACTATTATTCTAGTAAACACCATAAATGATCATTTCATATATGCTGTTATGACCTGGCTCAAAAGGCCACAACAAAGAGGACACGTCAACGGTTAGCAAAAGTTTACACAAAAAATAAAAAAATGTACACAAACAATTCAAATCAACCAAATTAATTAAGTGCAAAGTAAGTAAAGTATGAGGTGTGGACGTCAGTGGTGTCAGTAGTGTAAATGCAGGGTGAGGATTGCATGGACGTGTATGTGTGAGGGTGTTGAGGTGCACAAAGTGAAGCAACTGAAATAACTGATAGCATACTCAGCCGAGAGGAGCAGAGAGGCTTTAAATACCTGCAGGGCACCAGACCCAGGTGCCCTGACTTACTGCAATCAAGGCGGCTGGATGCAGCACAGCCACACCCTCTCAAGATCAACCCACAGGGGCATCACATATGCTAACAGAAAAATAACTAATAATTGAAGTTTGATCAACTTTAAATCAACACTTTTTTAATGATAAACCCCAAAGTGTTACCTCATTTTCTCATAGACTTCAATACAATCTGATATATTTTTGCCAGTGGAGTCGCCCCTGCTGGATATTAGAAATACAACCCCTTTGAAGGACATACAGGAGATGTACAGTCAATAAGGTTTAATTAACAATCAAATGTACTCTAAATAACCCCAATGAACAATAACAATCCACCACACCTTGAACTTTATGTTATATGTCTTTGCCCTGTGCTGTGTGTTGTACTTTTTATTGTCTGTTTATTGTATGTTGAATTGTATGGAACAAGCTGTAATACTCTGCACTGAACACAAATTCCACCAGCCTGGCTGTGTGGTCATTAACGATTCTAATCTAATCTAAATATAATATTGTTTTAAAGTTTTATAGTCCTGATAACAATTTGCAATTTTCTATACATCCGTAAATTATATACTATCATATGTATACAGTATGCCTATGCTCCTGTATGAGCCTATATTCCTGCACCTGCAGTATTTTTGACTTTTTTAAGGAACATTTTAATTTATATTGTTTATATTTGATATACTATTTTTCATTTTTAATTGTTAACTCTATTCCACTTTCTACTTTTAAGTATTTGTATTTTAATGTTGAACACACTGGTCGTGTAACAAAGGAATTTCCAAAATTGTGATTAATAAAGTATCTATCGGGAGTGAGTGGCTGAGTGATCGATGGAGTAAGACGCAACTTTTAGGATCTCCTGCAATATGCTCTGAAATGTGATTACAGGCACATTATTTATGAGATAGTTCTTGGTGTAAGAGTATTTAACAGTTTATTCTCTACTTTTTGATGACCAAAATGCCTTTTAAAGCCAAAAGTACGAATAATTCGTCCGCCCCGTCTCAGAGGCCTGCTCCCCATGCTGCATCCTCGCCTCCGAGTGATCCCTCCTCCCTTCGCAGCGGAGCTGCCGGGCCCGCTGTCCCCCCCGACTTCAAGGAGGAGATGCTCGCTTCACTCCGTACTGAGATGGCGGCTGTTTTTAAAACTGAGCTCCATGAGGCCCTGAAGGACAACTTATCATCCATTAAGGCAGAGCTACAAACAGTGATGGCGGATTTAAGTGTCAGTATTATGAATATCAAGTCTGATGTGAGTGCCCTGAAATCTACTGTAGGGGAAATGGAAACTTCGCACTGATGACATCTCTACACTGCAGGCTAAAGTGGAGCACCTGTCCGCTGAACTGGAGAGAGTGGATAAGAAGTGCGAAGATCTAGAGGCCAGATCACGGCGTAACAACGTAAGGATCGTGGGTGTACCGGAAGAAACAACCATCACTACTGCCGCTATTTCCACTCTGCTTAAAGAGGCTTTTAAGCTGGAGAAAGAGCCACTTCTGGACCGCGCCCACCGCACCCTCCAGCCGAAGCCGAGACCTGGCGAGCGCCACCGCACCATAATTTCCCGACTTCACTACCATGCGGAGTGTGCTGATATCTTGCGGAGAGCCAGAGCCCAACAACGGATCAAGATCGGTGACTTTGTCGTCTCCATATTCCCTGACCACACCTCGAGGACAGCCCGTGCCCGTGCGGCCTTCAATGACGTCCGCCGTCAGCTCCGTGAGATACCGGGGATACGTTTTGGTTTGCTTTACCCAGCGCGACTCCGCATTACCCATGGCGGTACCGAGAGGCAGTTTAATTCACCGGATGACGCCGAGACATTCATTAAGACACTGGTCAAGTAAGGGATCTCTTAACACACCATGATGAGCACCTCTGGAATAATTATTTACTCTTTATTTTACTTAAATCCATACAACAAGTTCTCTGTATGTGGAAGTTGATCTGGTTATAAGTGCCTTGCTCTATATCAATCTCAAGTTTGCAGGAGCTTAACCTAAGTTTACCTTAGTTTAGCTTTCACTATTAGGTCACAAGCTGTTAGCCATAGGAATTTGACTCCTTGTGGAGTTAGCACTGGGTTCTCCATCGTTTGGGGATGGGGTCGATGTAAGTGCTATGGGATGGGTGGGAGGGGCTGGGATTGTTTACTGTGTGTTTTTAAAAAAAAAAATATTTATTCTTTCTATTGCTTTGTTTCCCTCTATGTCTCTTTCGGGGTGGTGCTTCATAGTCAGTTCTCTCTTTATAGAAAGTCCTCAGTAAATGTCTACCAATACTAGCAATTTAGGAATGGCTCCTGGCTCACCAGTGAAGTTTGTAAGCTGGAACATTAAAGGTATGGGGAGCCCCTTGAAGAGATCCAGGGTATTTGCTCATCTGAAACGACTTAATGCAGACATAATATTTCTACAAGAAACCCATATGCGCTCCACAGACCAGGTCAGGCTTAAGTGTCCATGGGTTTCTGTGGTGTTCCATTCAAACTTCAACTCTAAGTCCAGAGGGGTTGCCACTTTAATTGGTAAGTCTGTTAATTTCACATCTTCCAAGTGTATAGCGGATGACAATGGCAGATATTTAATTATCTCAGGCACGCTGTTTCATGTTCCTGTATTGTTAGTCAATATTTATGCCCCAAATTTTGATAACCCACACTTCATGAACAAGCTTTTTGAATGTCTTCCGTCACTGCATAATAACCTGCTTATATTTGGAGGGGATATGAACCTCGTTGTCGATCCCAGTCTAGATCGTTCTTCTCCTAAAACGCTGACCGCATCACTCATGTAAAAAACTCTTTCTGACTTCATGTCCAAGAACGGCTGCGTTGACCCCTGGAGATTCTATAACCCCCGCATTAAGGAATATTCCTTCTTTTCTCATATGCACAAAGCCTTTTCTCGAATTGATTATTTCTTCATCGATGCCAAACTTATTACCAAAGTGTCGTCAGTTAAATATCACCCTATTGTAATTTCCGACCACGCTCCTCTTTCTCTGGGTATTTGGATTTCACCGCAACCACGATACTCAACGCCGTGGAGGTTTAATACTTTGCTGTTGTCAGATGACAAATTTAATAAATGTATTGCAACTTCAATTGATGATTTTATTACAAACAATCAAAACGATAATGAACCCATATCTTGTTCTCTGCTGTGGGAATCATTAAAAGCCTACCTACGGGGCCAAATCATCTCTTATTCTGCGCAGTTAAATAAAACTCGTTCTGCCAAAATTAAAGATATATCGTGCAAGATAAAAAAAAATAGATCAGCAATTAGCCATTTGTCTCTCTCCCAATTTACACAAAGATCGAGTTGAATTACAGACGGAATTTGATCTCATAACAACTACTGATGCAGAGCGCCTACGCTCACGTTCAACGTATTATGAGCATGGTGATAAGGCCGAGCCGCCTTTTGGCCCACCAATTGCGTCGTCAGGCAGCCTCACGTATAATCCTCCAGATAAAAGATTCATCAGGCACGGTGCATACCGATCCTAGTACCATTAACTCAGTCTTTGGCTCATTCTATTCTTCTCTATACAAGTCTGAATCGCCATCCGACACTTCTGAGATGGGCGCTTTCTTTGACAATCTCAATTTCCCTACTATAGGTCCTGGTGTTTCAAAAGAACTTGATTCTCCATTAACCTCAGATGAGATCTCCCTCGCTATAAATAACATGCAAAATAAAAAAGCTCCTGGCCCTGATGGATTCCCAGTAGAATTTTTTAAAAGATTTAAATCTAAATTGGCCCCATTAATACACTCGGTGTATAAGGTACTACGGGGGTCCCTCAGGGCTCTGTTCTTGGTCCCCTCCTCTTCTCCCTGTACACAAACTCGCTCGGATCAGTCATTAGCCCGCATGGTTTTTCTTACCACTGCTACGCTGATGACACCCAATTAATTCTGTCCTTTCCCCGCTCAGAGACCCAGGTCGTCGCACGCATCTCTGCTTGTCTAGCTGACATCTCTCAGTGGATGTCTGCTCACCACCTCAAGCTCAACCTTGACAAGACTGAGCTGCTCTTCCTCCCGGGAAAAGATTGTCCAACTCTTGACCTGACAATCAACATCGGCACCTCAGTTGTTTCCCCGACTCAGACTGCAAGGAATCTGGGTGTGACCCTAGATAACAACCTGTCCTTCACTGCAAACATCGCTGCTACAACCCGTTGCTGCAGATACACGCTTTACAACATCAGGAAGATACGTCCCCAGCTGACTCAGAAAGCGACTCAGGTTCTGGTCCAGGCTCTCGTCATCTCACGCCTAGACTACTGCAACTCCCTCCTGGCTGGTCTACCTGCATGTGCCATCCCACCTCTGCAGCTCATCCAGAATGCAGCGGCTCGTCTGGTTTTCAACCTTCCTAAATTCTCCCACACCACTCCGCTCCACCGCTCCCTTCACTGGCTTCCGGTAACTGCTAGAATCCACTTCAAGACACTGGTACTTGCTTACCATGCTGCGAATGGATCTGGCCCTTCCTACATCCAGGACATGGTTAAACCGTACACCCCAGCGCGTGCACTACGCTCTGCATCAGCCAAACGACTCGTTGCGCCCTCGCTGCGAGGGGGACCCAAGTTCCCATCGGCGAAAACACGTGGGTTTGCTATCCTGGCTCCAAGATGGTGGAATGAGCTCCCCATTGACATCAGGACGGCAGATAGCTTGCACATCTTCCGGCGCAAACTGAAAACTCATCTCTTTCGACTCCACTTCGAGCGTTAGAACGATTAACGAAGCACTTTTATACCTAATAAAGGACTGGCTTATCTAAAGCCAGTTGAGTAGCACTTGAAATGTTTGGCTCTATGAAACCTGATGTACTTATATGATTCTGTTTTCTTCAAGGTTGTGTCTTCCTGGTCGAATGTACTTATTGTAAGTCACTTTGGATAAAAGCGTCAGCTAAATGCAATGTAATGTAATGTAATAAGGAATCTCTGCGGAATGGTTCTCTTCCGCCAACTTTAAGACAAGCCTCCATAAGTCTGCTTTTAAAAAAAGACAAAGATCCGGATCTCTGCAGCTCTTCCAGGCCACTTTCCTTAATAAATGTGGATGCGAAAATACTTGCTAAGGCTTTGGCACGTCGATTAGAAAATATTCTCCCAACCATAGTTTCTGAAGAACAAACAGGATTTATAAAGGGACGTCAACTATTTTACAATGTCCGCACCCTTTTAAATATTATCTACTCCAAAAACACTGCTACGACCCCTGAAGTAGTGATCTCACTTGATGCAGAAAAAGCATTCGATAGGGTTGAGTGGGACTATTTACTTACTGTACTGAGTAAATTTGGGCTGGGTGATATATTTATTTCATGGATACGCCTTCTTTATACAAGCTAGTATTTCCACTAATGGCGTTCAATCTCCTTATATTACTTTATCCAGAGGAACCCGTCAGGGATGTCCACTATCTCCTTTGCTTTTTGCGTTAGCCATAGAGCCTTTGTCAATATATCTGAGGACCTCAACCACTTTCACTGGGATATGGCGGCTGGGGATGGAATTTAAATTGTCCCTGTACGCGGATGATTAATTGTTGTATGTCTCAAGCCCCAGTAACTCTATACCAACAATTGTATCTTTTCTTACGAAATTTGGTTCATTCTCAGGTTACAAAGTGAATATTTCCAAAAGTGAATGTTATCCTGTTAATGCTCTGGCATCACAATTGAACCAGTCCGATGTCCCCTTCACATTGAGCCCCTCTGGCTTTAAGTATCTAGGAATCAATGTAACAAGAACACTAAGTTCCCTTTTCGCTGCCAATATTTCCCCTTTAATGTCTAAAATCAAGTCAGACCTTCAAAGATGGAAGAGTTTACCTCTGTCGCTTATAGGTAAAATTAACACAGTTAAAATGAACATTTTTCCTAAGTACCTATTTATTTTCCAATGTCTCCCTCTATTCCTACCTAAACAATTTTTTAAGACTCTTGATCAGGTTATTTCTGGCTTTTTATGGAATGGAAAGGCACCCAGAATAAGTAAATCTATTCTTCAAAGATGTAGACTTAACGCTGGACTGTCTCTCCCGAACTTCCAATTATATTATTGCGCTTCACACATACACAAAATGTCATTTTGGTCAAAATCAGTGCATCCTCCATGGTCTAGATTTGAGGCACAGTCTTGTGGCTCATCCTCCGCTATGGCACTACTTACCTCTTCCATTCCTACCAACCTCTCTGGACATACAAATAATCCTGTTGTGAGTTCTACTCTTAAAATCTGGTACCAATTTAGGAGGCATTTTAAGTTTACTTCTGCATCCACTTTAGCTCCTTTATTGGGAAACCATTTATTCCGACCTGCCTTATCTGACCCCACTTTCTCTGTATGGCATGAGAAGGGCCTGAGGACTTTTAGAGAGCTTTATAAGGATAATACCTTTCGTAGTTTTACTGATATATCAAGGGAATTTGAACTCCCAACATCTCACCTTTTTCGTTATTTCCAAATTAGACACTGTACCAAATCCCTGTTTCCATCCTTTCCCTCTCTACCCCCTAATCAACTATGGGATGAGTTTCTTTGTTCCGATCCCCTTCAAAAGTCACTTATTTCAAAAATATATAACAAACTCCTGACCGATGACAGCTCACACACCACTAAAATCAAGGCTGCCTGGGAGGCTGAGCTAGGTGTGAACTTGGGTGATCACTGGTGGGACACTGCTCTTAACAGGATTCATACAAGTTCATCCTGTGCTCGTCTCACTCTCATACAGTTCAAGGTGCTGTACAGGGTTCATTTCACAAAGGCACGATTGTCACAAATATATCCCACTGTTATTGACATCTGTGACAAATGTCAAGCCTCTCCCTGCAACCTATCCCATATGTTCTTCTCCTGCCCATTAGTGTTTTCCTTTTGGCAGAAGTTTTTTGAGGATATCTCAAAAATA